>NC_050458.1:56588955-56888955 GCF_903995425.1 Onychomys torridus
ACCCAAAGTGGCAGGTATGTGCATCTCTCACAAGCTGGGGAAACTGACACTTAGAAACAGGTTAGGGTCTCGGATACTATAGTAAGCCTACTGCTTCTCTTTAGTTATCATTACATATAATAAAATGACCATATCTCATAGGAATCTGGAGACAGTCTACTCTAACTGTATCTACTTTCTTGAGATTATCACATGATATGATTTTAAGGTAATTATATATTTTAAATTAAGTATATTTCATGCAGTTGGTATTGTAAAACTATGAGTATATACATACATAATTACCTTAAAATCACAAATGTAATTATTTTTCATTCTTAAATCATTTATTATGCCAGGTATGATGACACATGCCTTTAATTCCAGCACTCCAGAGGCAGAGGCTGGTGGAGCTCTGTGAGTTTGAGGCCAGCCTGGTCTACATAGTGAGTTCCAGGACAGCCAGGACCATGTAATAGAGAACGCCCCCCCCCCCAAAAAAAAAAAACTTATTATGCTTGGTACTAGATCATTTTATAATATAGGATGGCTTAAACTAAATGGGAGAATTTCACTCACACATTCTGATTCTTCTGAAAATTAGAGTTCAGTATGATTCGGTATTTATAATTGTGATGTTCAGGGCTATCTATCTATCTATCCTCTATCTACCACCCCTCTCTTTGATATATCTATATTTTCAACTTTGTAGTAGGTACAACTGATTCTTGTCATTTTCATGCAGGGCTGTATAAGGTCATTTTCATGCAGGGCTGTATAAGGTCATTTTCATGCAGGGCTGTATAAGGTCATTTTCATGCAGGGCTGTATAAGGTCATTTTCATGCAGGGCTGTATAAGGTCATTTTCATGCAGGTAGATAAAGTGTTTGAACAGTCTCCCTTCTTTCCTATCATCCTTCCTCTTCTCATCCCTCCTGTCTCTCATCGTGCCCACTGTCTCCTAGATGGTTTCACTTGCACTTCACACATCAATAAGTACAAGGTTCATACTATCCAGGATCCACAATTGAAAGAAAGTATGTGGCATGTCTTCCTGGGACTGACTTAGCTCACGGTGCTCTTTAGTTTGTGTCAATTTCACACAAACTAAAGTTGCCTTGGAAGAGAGAACTTTGGGTGAGGAATGGCCTCCATCAGATTGGCTTGTAGTATGTCTGTGAAGCATTTTCTTCCTTTTCTTTTTCTTTCCTTTTTTTTTGAGACAGGGTTTCTCTGTGTAGCTTTGCACTTTTCCTGGCACTCACTCTGTAGCCCAGGCTGGCCTCGAACTCACAGAGATCCACCTGTCTCTGCCTCCCAGAGTGCAGGGATTAAAGGCGTGCACCACCACTGCCTAGCTGTGAAGCATTTTCTTAATTTCTAATTGATATAGGAGACCCCAGCCTGCTGTGGTAGTGCTATCCCACAGGTATTTAGCTGGGCCTGGGCTAAATACTCAACAAAGCTAAGCAATTCAGAGGACACACACCCACAAGTAGTCTTCCTCTGTGGCCTCTGCTTCAGTTTCCTCTCTAGGTTCCTGCTTTGAGTTTCTGCCTTGGCTTCCTTCAGTGATGGGCTGTGACCTTGTATGACAAACACTTTCTTCCTCAAGTTGGTTTTGATCAGTGTTTATCACCGATTGATCTGTGGTTGTAACTTGATTATCTCCAGTTGCCTCCATTTTCTAGGAAGGAAAGTTATTTGCTTCTCATTATTTAATTAATGAACATTTCCATTGTGTATACGAGGCACATTTTCTTCATCCATTCCTCTGTTAGAACTTGCATTGACTCCATTACTTAGCTGTGGTGAGTGGTGTTTTAATAAACATTGGTGTGAAAAAAGCTCTGGATAGCTGAGGCATGTGGAAGGTATGTTCCTATTTCTTTGACAGACCTCCAAGGTGTTTCACGTAGTGGCTGATCTAGTTGACATTCCCCCAGCAGTGTGTGCTGTCCCTTTCCACCTATGCTCTTTGGCATTTGTTGTCCCCTGTCTTCCTGATGACTACGATTTTGACTGGGGGGAGTTGGATCTCAATGTCGTTCTGATCTGCATGTCTTTGATGGCTACTGTATTAGTTACTGTAAGTAGCTAGCTGTTTTGCTGGTACTATTTGTTGAAGAGGTTGCTGACAGCCTTAAATCAGCTGTGTAGCTTTATTTCTGGGTCCTCTCTTGCACTGATTCACATATCTGTTTTTCTTCCAGGACCCCTACCCCCAGCATTATGCTATTTTGATTTAGGGTTATCTTGGCTACCCTGAGAGTCCTGTGCTTCCACATGAGTATTATGATAGATTTTTCTATTTATTTTACGAATGCCATTGAAATGTTTATTAGGATTACATGGGATCAGCAGATTACTTTTGGTAGACTGGTCATTTTCACAATGTTCCATAAGTACAGGGAGTCCTTCCATGGTCTAGACTCTCACTTTTTTCTGGTTTCTCTGTGTTTTAAAGTTTTCATTGTAGAGGGAGGTCTTTATGTCTTTGCTTAGGTTTATTTTGTCTTTTTTTCCCTTCAAACTTTGTTTCTCAGAATATTTGTTAGTGTGGCAGCTAGTTTAACGTCAACTTGACACAAGCTAGAGTCACTGGAGGGGAACTTCAATTCAGAAAAATGCCTCCATAATAAGATCCAGCCGTGGGTGAGACTGTAAGGCACTTTCTTAATTAGTGATTGATGAGGAAGGGCCCAGTCTGCTGTTGGTGGGGCTACCCTTGGGCTGGTGGTCTCAAGTTCTGTAAGAAAGCAGACTGAGCAAGCCATGAGGAGCAAGCCAGTAAGAAGCACCCCTTCACGGCCTCTGCTTAAGCTCCTGCCTCCAGGTTCCTGCCCTGTTTGAGTTCCTGCCCTGATATCCGTTGATAATAAACAGTGATGTGAAAGTGTAAGCCAAATAAACCTTTTCCTTCCCAAGTTGCTGTTAGTCATGTGTTTTACCACAGCAATAGTAACACTGATTAGAACAATTAGCACTTAGGAAGACTTCTGATTTTTCAAATTAATTTTATATTTTGCCACTCTATTAAAGGTGTTTATTAGGTTATTTTTTTGGCAGAATCTCTAGGTATAGAATCATTTCATCTGCAAATGAAGATACTTTGACTTCTTCCTTTCCTATTTGTATCCTTTTAATTTTCTTCTTTTGATCTTCCTGCTCTAGCTAAGACGTCAAAGATTGTATTAAATAAGAATGGAGAAAGTGCACACACGTGTCTTGTTCCTGACAACACTGAAAATGCATTCAGTTTCCCCCATTTATTATGAAGGCTATAGGTTCATAATATATAGTATTTGTTATTTGGGCATAAATTTCTTCTATTCCTGGTATTTTGAGGGCTCTTATCACAAAAGGATGTTGGGTATTGTCAAAGGCCTTTTCCGCATCTATTGAGATGATCATGTGAATTGTCTTTGTGTTCATAATTTAATGTGTTATATTTATTGACTGTCATACATTGCTCTATGTCTGCATCCCTGGAATGGAGGTGATTTGATCATGTGAATGATGTTCTATTGTGACTTTCATCTCTTTGATCAACACAGAGCAAAGTGTGCGGTCTTTGTGGAAACAACAATGGGGATCTTAAGGATGACTTCACAACAAGACACTCTTTGGTAGCTGCCACAGCCCTGGAATTTGGAAACAGTTGGAAAACAAGTCAAGAATGTTCAGATACAGTCACTCAAAGCTTCCCGTGTGACTCGAACCCGTACTGCAAAGCCTGGGCTGAGAAGAAGTGTGAAATCATCAGGGATGACACCTTCAGGGATTGCCACAGCAAGGTAGCACTATTTTGAGAACCACTGTTGGCATGAATTCTTCCCAGACACTCACGTGTTGTGTTCTGTCTAGGTGGACCCCACAGCATACTACAATGCATGTATCGAAGAAGCCTGTGCCTGTGACATGGAGGGGAAGTACCTTGGCTTCTGTACTGCTGTGGCAATGTATGCAGAGGCATGCAATGCAGCTGGAGTCTGTGTCTCATGGAGAAAGCCAAACCTTTGCCGTAAGTGAAGTCTGGATGTTAGTGGTTTTCTAAAAATTGTAGTTAGACAAAGCTGTTTTCTTAAACAATTGATTTTCCTCTCAGATTTTTTTTTTTTTATAAAACACATATACTCAAACCTAGAGAGGGTTGAAATCATTTTAATGTATTTGTTTGTGATGGTTAAAATACCCAACAGAAGTAGGGCAAGGTATAATATCTTGTGTTCAGTTTTAGTTAGGAAAAATGATTTTGTTCATAGAGGAAATATATTGAACACTAGATGAATGATGAGTTTGGGTATTTGTGTGCCCTAGCCATGGGCCTCATGTACTACTCTTGGTTGAAATCCTCACTTTTGTTGTTTCCTTGACATAGAACCTTATTGACTATAAACTTGAATATGGAATGAATCTCTACACACAGAGCCACATAACCATAACAGAAATAAGTCCAGCCTTTTCCCCTTGTAAGCAAGGCATGACTGGAGATGTGTTAAATAGAAAGAAGCATGGGCAGGGTAAACATTGCATTCCACTTACAACGTTTAGTGCAATAGTAACCTCTTCAATTACTTTTTTTGAAGACTACTACATATTGTTAATTTTCTCAGACTCTTTGTGAGACAGGGTATACAATGTAGCTCAGGTTGCCCCAGAACTCACTATGTAGCCCAGGCTGGCCTTGGCCTTGTAGCAATTCTCCTGGTCGAGCTAATTCAATGGTTGTATTATAGGAGTGAGCCAATATGTCCATCAGTTCCTTTTCTGTTATTGTTATCACTGTTTTCATATTTATTTTTCTGACCTCAGCTTGAACATTGAAACCAGAAATCTAGACCAGCAGTTCTCAACCTGTGGGTCACAACCGCTTTGGGTGGGCGAACAACCCTTTCACGGGATCACCTAAGACCATTGGAAAACATAGGCTTTTACATTACAATTCCTAACAGTAGCAAAATTAAATGAAGTAAAAATAAGTTTGTGATTGGGGTCACCACAACATGGGGAATTGTATTAAAGGGATGCGGCATTAGAAGGTTAAGAGCCACTGGTCTAGATGAGACTTCAAAGATCTCCAACTGAGTTATGAAAGGAAAGAGTTAGTTAAGTCTGTAAGCATTCCTGTGTGTGTGTGTGTGTGTGTGTGTGTGTGTGTGTGTGTGTGTGTGTGATATTTAGGTCTGTCATTAGTATCATGTAGGATCCCTTGAAATAAAGAAATTGAAAGAAGAGAATCGCTATACTAGAAATGAGAGTAATTTGCTGCACTCTATCACAGCTGTGTACTGTGACTACTACAATGCCCCTGGGGAATGCAGCTGGCACTATGAACCCTGTGGTACAGTGACCGCCAAAACGTGCAAAGATCAGGTCATTGGCCAGAAGTTCTCTTCACTTTTAGAAGGTAAGACACACCTGAAGAGTTGTGGAAATGACATTGCCTTTAAAACTAAAGAATATTGGTTTCTCCAGATTCACTGTCTGATTTTTACGATTGAACAGAGTGATTTTTATGTTAGCAATAGTCTATGGTACTTTTTATTTAGATGCAGTCATCCTTCCTAGGGAGGACGATGGTGCTGCAGAGCTGCATTCAGTCTTTATACTTGCTGTGGGATGATGCACATGCATGAAAAAGCAGCTTCAGAAAGCAGCTTGTGAAAGGATGGAGTTTGAGGCTAGGGTAGCCATCTGTGTCCCACACTTGAACAACACTTTACTCTTAGCACCTCCTAGAAAGAAAAATGTGGCAGGGAAAAAAAAATCACAGAAAGCCATCTCTGTGGCAAGCACTGGAATGTTTTAGTATAACTCCTGCATCTTTCCTCTCTTGGAAAAATAGATATTTGGAAGTGTCATCCACAGTTGACAGACAGATCTAACCAAAGCCTGCTTTATGCTTACATGCACACCATTAAAGTAGCAAACCATTCAGGAAAACTTGGATATACTTTTTAACAAGAATATACTTGAGAAGAAAAATGTGTATATATTCATTTATAATTTAGGTTGGTATCATCTTAGTCCCATTCCCCTTACATTTCCATAAGAGCGATTCTTTGCAACCCCCACTTCAGCTCAAATCATTGTCAGAAACATATGATGAAGTATGATGAGTTTAGGTAAATGCAGATGAACTATGGGATATTGTTCCTTGCAGGCTGTTATGCCAAGTGTCCAGAAAACGCACCCTATCTGGACGAGAACACAATGAAATGTGTCCAGTTATCTGAGTGCAGCTGCTTCTACAATGATGTCATACCAGCAGGGGGAGCTGTTGTAGATGACTGTGGAAGAACATGGTATGTTCTCAGCTACTTTCCAGTGAGCTGCTCATCTGTGATAGTAGTTACTCTGTATTTAAAAGAATAATCACAAACAACCAAATGGTTTATAAAACCCTTTAAATCTGATGAGAAGAGAGCAGGAAGTCACTCTGTAGTTTAGAGGAAAGACATTTGCAAGTTGTCTAATATGGAGTCAGGCCGATGAGATTGTATTAGGGAATCATGCTCATTAAGGAATGAAGTTGAGGTAGATAATTTTAATACTAACTTCACTGCTGGACCATAAATCATTCCTTAGTTCCACAAACTCTGTGGTGAAATGAGCAGGAATAACAGCCCATCAAGCAACTGAACTCAGTGTGCTCCATGTGATGGTGGGTGATGGGGGTGGTTGGGGGTGGGAGTTGCTGTTAGCACTCTTCTCTTGGTTCTGTTTCGTTTTCACCACTTGACAATTTGTTGTCGTCAATTTGTGAAGTGTGTGTTTACTGCGGGTCGAATTCCGAGTCATTCTTTTCCTTTTCCAATTTGACTTTCAGCTATTGTACCGCTGGCGAGTTGGAGTGCAGTGGTAAGGACTCACTTTACTCCATTTTATTTAGGAATGGTGAGATAAGGGACATGGGATCCTCTGTAGAACATCAACAAAATAGAAGTACATAGCTGTACTTGTGACTGCCTGTAAGGGACTGTCACCATTCCAACCTGTGTGGTTGTTCATAGAGAATCACTCCTCGGAGCCAGGGCAGTGGTGGCTAATGATTGTGAGTGTTTTCTCTACTGCATATAAGCTCTGACATTTGGTACTCATGAATGGTTTTCCTACTCCATGTGTGCCCTGACATCTGATACTCATGAGTGTTTTCCATACTGCATGCATGCCCCGACATCTGTACGCTTAGGGAATTAAGATGGTAAGGAGGCATCAGTCAAGGTAGTTTAATGAAGGGCTGGTGCAGAAGCAACATGGATAGGATATAAGGGATTGAGGGACACATGTGAAACACACATGTTACAAATGAGTCCTAGACTTAGGATGTGGCTCAGTGATACAGTGCTTGTCCTGCTAAGTACAGAGCGAACTCCTGGGTTCAGTACCCAGAACCTCAACAAAGCAAACAAAACTTCAGTGAGTTTCAAAAGAACTCAAGAAATATTCCTGCTTTGTATTAAGAACTATCAGAGATAAAACAAAGGGCGTGTGGCTTCCGAATGACTTAAGATGCAGTGTTTTGTCATTGCTTTAAATTACGGCCAATAATAGCCACCTGTGTTCATTTCAGAGACCCTGCCCACAAATTCAACACCAACAGGTAAAGTTACAATTCTGTTTCAAATATGTAGCTGATCTTTGTGTCAATATCCTTTATTTATAGTTTTATACAATTTTGTGCCAGTAAAAAAATATGTTGGCAAATCAGATGATATAAATGTAAACTAAAATTGTTACTAGAAAATACCAGAATATTATTTTATCCTATTTCTACAAATTAAGTCAGGAGAGTAATTACAACATGCCATAAATATTCCATGCTACCTAGTTAAATATCATCACCCTGAGTCTGACATTTTTAGGTGATAATTAAATAAGTGGTAAAATGAAATAAATGTGGTATCTTAATGATATAAATATTTGAAAATTATGATCAAACTTAGAGATGATTTGAAAATGGGAACAGTTCATTCTTTATTCTTAAATCATGTCCTTATATTGTTTGGTAGAGGTATTTAATTATGTTCATCTAAGAGAATTCTGGGCAAATTAGCTTACTTACGTTGGTTTTGAAACATTGAATTTCCTGACAGTTTGAACACACTAGAGGTTGCTGCAGCACACTTCTCCCTTATGTGGTTTAGAAGGGATTTTATTCCTGTTGACTATTGTTTGCAGGTTACAACGAATAAGAGGTTGGGAACCTTAGACTCTGGTGATAAACAATGTTAGATGGCCTTGTCAAAGTGCTGTTGACACTACAGTTATTACTGCCCAGTTTCCTGAGACTGAATTACCAGATAGCACGTTCCTGAAATGCAGTTCTTGGTCCTTGTAAAATTCCCAGGGAGTTCAACTAGCTGATCATGACAGAAAATAGTTGTTTTGTGGATATACAGCATATAGTGCTATTTATACTGATTTATATACAAAAGTGTTTTTGTTACTTGATTTCTACAGATAATTTTGATTTTAGTTGAAGATAGCATATTTCATGAATGAAATGTCATAACAAAGATTCCTCAACTAATTTGTTTTCCTAAATACTATTTCCCTAAACAGTTTCTATGACCACAGCTACTTCTGCATTAAGCACTTCAACAGGTAAATAAAAATAAAATGCTCCATATCATTTGTAGTTTGTACATTGATAGCAAAGTGAATATGAAGTTCAGACATGTGGGCCCTGCCTCCAGTCTGTCAGTCTTCATTTATTATTTTCCTAAATGTTTATGCTAAGTTTCAGGGTTTCCATCTGGTTGAACTGTGGGTAAAGAGCATGGTTCCTATGGCTATCTTTCCTAAGAGAACATTTTGTGTGTTGTTGGCTAGGAGGTAGCCACGATGCTAACAAATTCTATGTAAAATTTTCACTCAAGTTCCATGGGTTAAGTTAAAGCCATAGGTAGTAGATCACAAAAATATACTGAAATGTGTAAGAATTTGACAGATGAGGCTGAGTGATGCAATTTAGTTAATTTATGTACATTTTTGGAAACCTTATCTTTATGAATGCTTTTTAAGCTTTGTGTATTGATGCAATTTTAACCTACAATCCAAAACATTTGTCTCCTCTGTATAGCAGTGACATCGGTGGCCAGCAGCTCAAGCGCCGGTAAGCCTTTGCCCGCAAGGGACTTCAGACCCATCAGTCTTTCTTTCCAAAGTTCTGTCTTTGAAAAAAAAATGTGTTAGAAAAGGGTTTTGGGGGAGAAAAAAATCACACACAATGTTTTATGACTTTATTTGTGATTTATTTAATTGTTAGAACTTTGTTCCTACATTTTACTTTGCTTTGTGGTCAAAGTTCTCAGAAGCATTAATTTTGAGTTCAGCTGTTTTGTGGACAACCATAGCTGTTCTCAGAAGCATAATATTCCTCCATACTAAGTTAATTTTTCAATTGATTTCTCAAGTTCAGCAGCATCAATTCCAGCAATTATAATATCAAGCACCAAAAGAAATATGTAGATAAATCAGAAACTTTATAAAAGTACCAATAAGTTTTTATATAAATCAAAAAACTTTTCAGGTACAAACCTAGGGTAACTTATATATAGGATAAACATTGGTTTGGTTGAATATTTGAACTACTAAGGTCTGAATTCTCCCATTAAGTGTTCCTAGGTTAGCCACTTATAGTGAACAATCACTGAGTAGGCTTCCATACCTTAGATAAATGAAAATATGAGAAAAAAAAGTGTTTGAGAAAAAATGGTTAACCGATACATCACTATGACGTTACATCTTTATGCCCACATCCACACATAACAATGTTAACAAAATCATAAAGGGATTTGCCCTTCTAAATCTATACACTATTTCTGAAACATCTGCTTTCCTATGACTTCTCTTTCCTCTGTGAATTATTAATTTCTCTGTTCTGAAAAGAGTATGCTTCTGAAGCTACCTTCTCTGGTTTTCCATTCTAGTATCTCAACTACATCTAGGGTGAAGCTATGCAGTTGTATCTGGCAAATGTTCTAATGATAAATTGATATCCTAGCATGTTGAAAATTTGTAACTGTAATTTTTTTATTTTAAAACAGAAAATTAGTAACTCAGCTTTCACAATTTGGCAGAGTTTCTTCTTAGCGTTTGAATATCATTTAAGCTAATATATCATTGAACTCATGTGCTTTGTTTATTGAAGATAATCTTCCTTCTGTAAAATAAAAATACATAAAACCAAGCTGAATTTTAGATGATAATGTCATATAATGTGGGATTATTAATATAATTTAAAACATCTTATGATGCTTAGTGTTATTTACTTGATAATCATTATCTTTTATATACAAATCAATAAGTGTTAGGCAAAGAAAATTTAAAGCAATTACCTATATCAAAGTATCAGCAATCAGACCAGCAAGATGGCTCAGCTGGTAAAGAGGTTGGCACCAAGCCTGAAGACCTGAGGTTAATCCCTGGTATCCATGTGGTGGACGGAAAAAAACAACTACTACAGGTTGTCCACTGATGTTCGTAAGTGTGATGTAGCATGTACCCTCAAATTAATAATAAATGTTAAAATGGATATTATATTATTGAAGCTAGAACCACATAGTTATTCTTGCTAACTTCATATTCTGTTGGATTATCATGAGAAATACCAAGAAATAGAAATCTTAGGAAGACTGGCTCATTTCAAGATGTTTTTCTCCATTGTGTACTTATCAATTCATGTCCCCAGGCCAATGTGAAATTTTAACCAGTGGATTTTCTGCATGGTTTCATGTTTATTACAGAATAATCTCTACTCAGCATTAACTAGGCCCTGAGCAGTGAACCACATGTCCAACACTCAGCTTAGCTTTGTTTCTGAGATGAGCAAATTGGTTCAGTTCCAATATTCCATTTAGTTAATTATCTGTTAAAACTTTGAGTCTTGTGACAGTTTAAATATGGTTTCCAAGTGTGATTTCATCCCAGAGGTATGCAAGTGTGCTGAGCAGTGGGAGTAACTGTTGTAGGCTCTGGTACAGAATGGCTGTACACTATCACCACCATCTCGTTTCCTCTCCCAGTACTCAGTTTTGAGCAGATCTTAGTTGTATTTTGTCAATACTTTGCATTGACACAGACTATGTAGAGTTTTGAAAGAGAAGGATTTTGCAGGCAGCTGATAAAATGAGTCTCTGTAAACCTATGACAATAGTTTCATCTTCATTCTATGACTTTACAAATGCAAATTTTAGTCCGGAGCTGAGTTGGAGGGAAGGTTGCCTAGAACTCTCCCACTGACTTCGTTCAATGCACCATTGATGATGCTTTATGTTTTGTCTCCAAGAATCCTTGTGTTTTATTTAGTTTTTCTGCAATTCCAGTGGTTGTTTTGTGATGTACAGTATTAGTAACTTGCTAAGTCAGTGGTTCTCAACCTGTGGATCATGATGGCTTTGGAGATCGAATCACTCTCTCACAGGGCTCACATAAGGCCATTGGAGAACACAGATACTTACACTGCAATTCATAATGGTAGCACATTTACCATTATAAGTTATAAGGTAACAACAAAATCAGTTTTATGGTTGGGGGTCACCACAGCATGAGGAACTCTATTAAAAGGTCGCAGCCTTAGGAAGATTGAGAACCACTGTGCCAAGGGCTTCATTAGTACGGCATTGAGAGATCAGTTAATGACCTGCATTTGCTGCAGTCTGTATGGTCAGTTCGTTCCCTTCCCTGTCTCAGGCAGTCTCACACCTTCTGATGAAGGAGTGTTGTTCCCCATACACCCCTCCCTGCTTGACAATACACATGAGGGAATAAAAAGCCCTTGAATAATTTTACCAAGGTTTTGAAGCACAGGCTGTAAACACATCTGGGGCTTCACACAGACAGGAATCCATGTCCTTTTTGAGGTTGTTTTCTTACCATCCACAGAACTAGAAGTTATAGCTGATGTTCTAAAACCAGGAGACAAAAGCAAAATAGTTTTTTTTTTTTTAATTTTAAAATTGTTCTGCTGAGCTACAAGTTATGTGGGCATTTTAAATTTGCTAAGTAACCCCTGTGTATATAAAGCAAATATCAAATTGTCAGGTGATTAGTATCTTTCAACATTTCTTAATAATGTTTCTGCAGCTTGTTCTGTTGCAAGAATAAATTACCTCCAGACAAACTGATTTTAAATGGCAATGGGAAGATGATGGAGGGTCTAGGTCCTCATCTACAATTCCACATCCTTTCTGTAATGTTGCTCACATCACACTCAAAGCATGAGACTTTTAAAACCATTGAACTAATAAACTTGAGGTGTGGATAACACCACTCATTTATCATTGTTGATGCCGGTAACACAGCGGCCATAGATCAGGTTCTGCTGGCGATGTGGGCACTGAATGGTGATGTGAGCACCTTGGACTGGGGACAGACTGTTCAGCAGAGCACGACACCAAATAAGTGTAAGAAATGACAGGCCAATGTCCTTTTACCTGAGGAGCTGTAATAATCACTCAAAGGTGAGAACCTCAAAGTGTGATGTCTGCAATCCTGATTTCTTTATTTTGAAATGTGAAAGACAAACGGTGTCTACTATTCTTTTATTGCTCATGATGCATCTAAAAATGAAGCATTTTCCTCTAAGGCCCACCAGCACAATTTTTTTTTTCCTAAACTCACTTAATGAGTGTCTTGCCAAGTAACAGAAATTTTGGGAACACAGAAAAGAGAAGTGTGGACTCCTTTAGAGTGATTGCCTTGCACAAATAGCAGGCTTGGAGACACGTCTCACTTCTCCTACTGACATTGAGGCTTTAAAAGTGGAATGGCATTTGGTGAACTGTGAAGAATAACTACATAATGGATGCCTTTGTGTCTTCCAGTGGTATGTTTTCTTCTATGTGATATGAAAAATGGATCTTAGTTTTTAAAATTTAAAATAGGCACTCAAGAGGCCAGCTGGATGGCTCAACAGATAAAAGTGCTTGCTGCCAATCCTGAAGAACAGAGTTCAGTCCCAGGACCCACATGGTAGATGGTAGAACCTACTCCTGCAGGTTGTCCTTTGACATCCACAGGGCACACAAAT
This sequence comes from Onychomys torridus, assembly GCF_903995425.1. Classification (NCBI taxonomy): domain Eukaryota; kingdom Metazoa; phylum Chordata; class Mammalia; order Rodentia; family Cricetidae; genus Onychomys; species Onychomys torridus. The sequence goes on from NC_050458.1 coordinate 56,601,975, forward strand.
CCCTGCACACCAGCACACACACACACACACACACACACACACACACACACACACACACACACACAGGCATGCACGTGCATACATGTGCACAAACACATACACACAGAAGTGTACAGCACAGAGAGAAATGTGTCTAAGGTTATTTGCTGAAGAGTGCCAGGCAGAGAATCCCAATCTAGGATTTGTTTATACTCTAGCTCTGATGCTTCTGTGTGTTGATGTTTAAAGGGAGACTGATAGCAAATGACCTGAATCATTTGCTGAAGGAACAACATTCAAACTGAGGCTCCAATTCAAAACGGGAGCTTAGGTTACATGTTAAAATAACATTTTAGTCAGTTTATTTGAAAGTAATAAAAGTCTCCCTGAACAGTTGAAATATAAAATATATTTAAAAACTTGAATGGAAGGTCAATTAGAAGGCTTAGCGAGTAAAGGTGACTGCTACCAAGTCTGATGACCTGTGTCTGATCCCTGGGATCCACAAACTCCAACAAGTTGTTCCTTGACTCTGCCATATACCTACATATGTGCCATGGCAGTATCATTCCTGACCCACAAATAAAAATGTAATTAAAAAGTTTAAGTGGATGAGACCTGCCTCAAAAATTAAAACAACAAAAAGGGACTTCAATTATATAACAATATAATAAAATTTATCTCTTCAATCCTCAAGCATTTTCAGTCTCTTGATGTCACAATGTCAAACTACACAGATATTTGTTTGCATGCTGCTTATCCCTAGACGGCACCAATCACAGAAAGAAAATATTATACCAGGGTATTTTGGAGAGAATGCAGGGTGTGGTGGGGTATGCAGTTCAAATCTCTACTTTTATTCTTCCTAGCTTTATGATCTCAGGTTAAATTCCTAAAATACACACATTCCCTTCCTCATTTGATAAATAGGGTAAATAACCACATTTACACTTTAGGATTTGAGGAAGCTGTTAAAATATAGTACAATTTAGTGGCACAGTGAGTATTTAGTAGGCTGTCACAATAGTTCACTATGTAAGCGAAATGAGATTTCTAGTAGGGAAGTTTGATTAAAAAAATTCAGTGATCAATAAAACAAAATAAACTTCATTCTGAAAGATATCAAATTTGTAGATAGTTTCTCCAGAAATAAGATATCTTGCCATAGTTGTTAGGTTCTGGAGCACTATTTACTATTTGTGAGTGGGCAGGTACTGGGTACCACAGGTTTATGTTTCTGGTATGGATGTCAGGTAAACATGATGTCATTTCCTTATAAAAAATGAAATGATTATTAAATGTGAGGAAAAAACATTCCTATGGCTAGAAAATTAGCAATAAGAATATCAACTTTTAAATTTAGAATGAGATTAGAAACAAACAGGCAGGGCCAACTGGGGAAGCTTTTCAGTGTAGTACGATGCACCCATGCTGTCTTGCAGGATGGGGAGGAGCAGTGTGTGTAAAGGCAGATGCTCCTGCTATCATCAGTTATGTCTTAGTAACAAAGAAGCCAGTACAGAGAAATTGGCAATGTCAAGTATTTCCAGATATAAGATCTTTGGCAAGTGATGAGGAAAGTTGAGTTGTAATGTTACAGCTATAATGATTGCTAAGGATGCTATGTTTTATCAATTTTGTTAATTAAACCATGAGGAAAAGTGGATTGTCACATATTCCTGCTAGTAAAGGAAGAGTATTTATACATGTCCTAGTCATACCCTGCCATCTACTGTGTGCCCTGTGCCCTCACATTGATTGGAGCAGATCTAGGTGGGACATTTTGGAGACTTGTTCTTCTTCCTTCCAAGAATGATTCTTTCAGTGAAATGTAGTGTCTTCAAGTTGAAAGTACTCCAACTAGGAGTGTTGTGGTCCCTTAAGGCAACGTTGGTACTGGGAAAGTGAAGTTAGTAATGGAATCTGTGCCGAAGTCTTCTGGTGTGTCCATCTTGCTTTTGGTTCTCGTCTCCACTGTCTCTGTGGGCCGTGGTGTCATAGTCTTCCCATGCTGACTTTGTACCCACAGCAGCAGATTAGACTTTAGATATCTAAAGACAGTGTTGATTACTGAGAAATGAAATCTAGACCTGGGCTGGGCTTTGCAGGATTCTGCCTGCTGCTGATCTTGAGAATTCTTCCAGTGAAACCTCTTGTCCAATTATTCCACGTACTTGCTCCATGTCCATTTTCTTATGTAACCAGAGACATTACATTTTATTTCTTCAATGCCTACAATGTAAAATTTCTAGTATTTCTGTCAATATGGTTCATATATACTGAAGAAAACTTAAGAACTATGTGAAGTGACGTAGGACACACAGAAGACAAGTTACACAGAAAACAGTGTGGGGACAATCCTGGGTACTGGCGAGTGGACTTTACTTCTAGCTGGGTTATTGGCCAGCAGCAATTTGAACTAATCATTTGCCATTTCCGATTCCAGTTCTTTACATTAAAAATGGGTAAAGTATTTTGGCTACATTCATTTATTTAGGAGACCACCGTTTACCAAGTACTTATGTGGCAGGCCCTTCGACTGGTATTAGCTATGGAGAACCGAATTGAACAGCTGTGGTGACCCATGCTGTAATAGTGTCATTAGGCCAATCAAGAGCATCCCAAGCTGGAGGCCAGGCTAAGCTGCTCAGAGAGACTTTATTGAAATGAATCCAGCCATGCTCACTGCCTTCCAAACAGTGTAGCGAGGAAGATCGCCATCAAAGAAGTGGTATAGAGTACACGAAACTGACGTGCATAGCAAGAACCTTATGATAGGGCATGTCTACAGGGAGAGGCACCTGGATCAAGGCAGAGAAAGTGAGACCAGCTGAAGTGAAGGTGTTGAGTTGTGAGCTGAGCAAACAGTTCACCTAGAAGAGGACCTAGAGTACAGCGAATGGCGGACAGCAAGTATACGTGCACATGCATTAGAAAGCATATCATGATCTCACTGTCTTAAAAGTTAAACAAATATTGATAATTCAACCTAAATGTTACATACATTATTAACTATTTTGTATTAAATAAAACGTCTATCCACCCTCAACACTGCTTAACAAGCTATTGTATGTTGGAAAGTATCTAACGACTGAGGAGTCATGCTATCTTGCCCCCTGAGAGCAAAGAAAGGAAACCTCATTCTAGCTATCTTGTCAGGAGCAAATCCTGATGACAGACCCTTGACATTCAGCATATGGTTTTCTACTCAGTTAAATTATAATAGCAGCAGCATTATTAAAAAATTTGTTACAAGAAATAGCACAGTTTAAATTTGCATTGCTTAAGCTAGTGTATGAAATACTGAGTTTCATGGTGGCATTTCCATATGTGAATGTCATTAGATTTTATGCTTATTAATCCCTGTCTCCTTTATTATCATCTGTCATCTGTGAAACCCTTCTTGCTGACCCCTCCTGTTTTCCAAGTAGTGCCCCTTTCTGTCTTCACTTACTCTATTACCCACTTTGGCTTGGCCTTAAGATCTCTTCCTCCACTCTCATGAACCCCTTTCCACTTTCACTCATCATATACACCCTCTTGTGTGCACACATGCTCACATCTACATGTCCACAAACAGTTAAATCTCAGCCCCACATATGAGGAGCTTTCTGGGTCTGTCTTATTTCAGCTAACGTTAGTGTTTTTTTCCTTCCTTGTTTTTCATGACTGTGGTTTCTCAACCCCCCTTGGTTTCTTCTCTAGCTGAATCTACAAATGGAGAGAGGTCTGTCAGTGTCAGTCTCTGAAATTAGATTGCTGTGTTCTCTCTTTGGAGATGAGTTTGTGTGTTGGACTCAGCTTCTTGTAGGAGTTTTGCAATCTGAGATTCCATCATCTGCCAGCCACAGCTTTCTTTTTCATGGCTGAGGATCATGCTTTTCAAGTGAGGTGTTCCGTGAGGGGGTGTGAAGGGCAGTGCCTGCATTTGTATTTAACTTGGCCATGATGATGTTTTTCATCAACCTTCCCCATCTCTTCCCTCTGAATAATTGCCTCTATGAAGGAAATGGTGCCAGATGCCAAAATGCTTCTCATTCAGCTGTGTGGAAGACCACAACCAATCTCAGCAAGGGTTGTGTTCAGTTTTCTATAAAGTTTATGACAGTCCAGGATCTGGAAGGTCTCAGCTTCAGGTCCTATGTTACCCTTTCATTATAGCCCCCATGGCCATCCCTGGCTCCTCCATCTCTTCAGCGAAAGTGCTCCTAGCTCCCTATGCCTCCACAGCATACCCAAATCTCCTCTGGCCAGTGGTTCCTATAGTACTTATGCTGAACAGGAATAGGACATCCTGGCAGCTGTACTTACCCCAGGCCAGGTGTGAGCTGCACAGTGTAGGCCTGGGTAGCTGGTGTCTGTTTGGAGGCTTTTCCTGTAGCGGGTTATATAGGTTATATTGAGCATCTTTTCTCTCTCCCTCCTATGGAAATAGCCTTCCACACTCTCTTTTAAATTTATGACCTTTTTTTCACTAATTGTCATTGCATGTGTGTGTGTGTGTGTGTGTGTGTGTGTGTGTGTATTCCTAAATATAAATTATTCAGGCTGTATAACATCACTCGTATCTATGTTTTCAGGGCTGACTAGACAGCTAATTGGTGTCCTCTTTCTTTCCAGTTTTACTTTCTCCCTTACCATTAACTACTAAAGTAGAATAGACAGCAATACTAAATACTCAAAAATTAATATTCATTGACAGAAAAAGAAGATAATAGCAACTAGCTATTTCAATGTCGTTCTCATGAGGGTTATTATTAGCCCAGCCTAACAGTAGTCAGCAACAAGGCTTTTACTTTACACGAAGTATTGAAACAAATAGGCTAAGTGTTACGGTTTGGAAAACCAGGAGCTAAGCCAGAGATGTTGCAAGCTAAAAATTTATTTATGGCTGGGCCAAACTTTCTGACTCCCCTAGAATCAAAGACTAAAGGCGGAGTAGCCTCTTTATAGCAGGCAAGCAAGTGATTACAAAATGGAATTTTGCAATTATTTTTATGTTCATGGGAAATGTACACGTTATAGGTTTATGGTCAGATAGTTAACAGAACATGCCATGAAACATTTTATGGTTAGAGTGCTCAAAGTATATCATGAAACAATGAAAACTATTTATGGTGTAAATCACAAGGCTATCAAGGAAGAACCAGTCAACAAAACAAGTTGACTTTCAGCTTGGGACATGATCAGGGACTAATATGATATTCAATTAGGAAAAGGAAGAAAGATGGAGTCAGCTGGCTCTTAACACTAAGAAGTAGAGTGACTCGATAAAGTTGCCAGAAAATGTCTTTGCAAAAGCAACAATAACAACTCCTTCCCCCAAAAGGGGAATTAAGTTAAGCAAGATTTTGAAAGATAATATTAAGTGTTACAAGCAGTTTGTAGGGAAGCATGAATAGGAATTACTACATTTATTTATCCTACTTTTTTTATAGTGGAATGTTTATAGAGTTAGCTTGCTCCATGGTGACGAAGTCCAGTGCAGACATTAGATAAGAAAGTCCTCACCTGTTTTCTCAGGCTCTACTGGAACCTCAGCTCCTGCTGTCTCCACGGCTGGAAGCACAGGCACAACAGCAGCCCCAAGCTCAAGCGTCACCAGTTCTGTGCTCACAACAGGTACATTAATGCAGAGCAAAGAACCTGGGTCCCAGCCAAGGAACTGATTTCAGATATGCTACCCAGATAATAATTTTCACGTATAAACATCAGACTTGAGTAATTTTTCCATGTATTTTAGCCTTGCAACAATTTATATATGTGTATTATGTTACAATTACATATGTCTACTCCCTGGTGGGTAGGAGCTCCAAAGCACATTTTTAGCCTGGATTACTGATTTTTTTTTTTAAACCTTTGTCAGGGTCAACCAGAAGTTCTCAAGAACTAACTACAGAAGCTAAAAGTGAAAGTACAGTTGACACAGTCTTCTCAACGGGTATGTTATGAACCTCCAAACCTCTGCTTGGTAGCATGTTTACACAAGTATCCCTCTATTTCTGCTCAAATCCAAGTTTACCCTATGGAGAATACAAGATAATGAGTGCCTAGTGCCTTGGCTAAGTCACCTGGAATACTGGGAAGAACCCAAGAATCTTATATGCTGACATGTTAGTGATTCGGTTATCTACATTTAGTTCACAGTTCTGTGGTTCTAGTGACAGCCCATTTGGCATACATGTCATGGGTGGTGACTGGAAGCACACATGGATGTGAGTGATTGCATCCCTATCCAGATGGAGTCCTGCATGGGACCAGGCTGAGTCTTTTACAGAGTTCTCTCCATTAGGACCGATAATATCACCTTCCTGTTAGGTTCCACTGTATCAAGTCCTAGTACTACCACCTTGGAGAACCAATCTCCAAAACATAAACCACTAAGAATACCCAAACCATATTCAAACCATATAAATGGTGCTTTCTACCCCATACTACAGTTTCTAATATTCATACATATATAACTGTTCTTAATAGCCATAAACTCCGCAGTATTCCTATGCCATTGAGATGAGAATGTAGTAGAGGTATCCAAACTGGCAAAAAACAGATTGGAATATGGAACCCACACCTCATGTGTAAAGAACTGGGTTGTGTGGTCTCTGTGAAAGATCTCAAAAGCAATAAAAGCCAAAGAGGACATTCTTTCCCTTGTACATTATTGACTAAATCTCAACTGGATTCATAGCTTTTATGAATAAGATACTGCTATGCTTTAAGCATAGATATTTTTTATTATGAGTGAAGTTTTCAGTTCCCCTCATTCAATCAGTAGTTTTAAGGACTTCAGTGTGTCCTTTTTTTGTATCCTGTTGGCCTTGCCCCTGGACTCACTGTCCATCAGTTTTTCCAGGCCTCACTGCCTAGCTTACCATCCAGTAACATGGAGGTGATTAAGGTGTGGTTCCTGGAGCAACAGAGCATCTTTTGGGAGTTTGCAAGAAATGCAAAGGAGCTGATTGACTTAGAATGAGGAGCTGTTGAGTGGAGCCCCCTACGGAGTGTGTTAACTAGTTTTTTAAGCAGTTGGTGCCCACCAAGTAGAGCCACCTGCTCTGCCACCCCCTCTTTTCTGAGTTCACTCCCAATTCACACTTACCTGTAAAACCAACCCCAAATGAATTTCCCATCATGCTGCTCTGCTACTTAAAATTCTTCAATTCTTCTAGCAGCTTTTAAAGGTAAAGAAGATACCCTTATATGTCCTTAAAAGCCTTTCCTTTAGTCTAAGCATGAAGCTTCCTTTAATGCATTTCTTAGCTAATCCATGAACTGATTCTATTTACAATATGCATGTGTCCCATTACTACATTTCTGGATTTAAATTTATAACAAATATTCTTGAAATAAGGTATACTTTATATCAATATAACCAGAGCTGCATAAAATAGGTAACTGGTTGATTCTAATTAGGTTATTAAATTGATTGACATTTTAGAGTGATGACCATTTAGTTTGTAATTCCCAAGATCCAAATTGGAAGTACTTGGGTGAGAATGGCTAGTCAGTTGGCTATGCCATTCGGTTATGAGTCAGCACACTGAGTGTTCTCCCATAATTTATGCCTCTGGTGGTAGACAACATTCAGAAGTGTTTGCAATGGCTGCATGATGTGACAATAATCAAAACAGAATAACTATTTAGATACAAAGAAATCTGATGTGATGATATTTCTACAGAGTAAAGGTTTATGTTTAATATGATTTTAATTTTTAAATTTTAGTTATCTATTTCTGCACCTCTTAAATTATCAATGTAGAGAACCAGATTGGTACTTTTCTAATATTTGTCTTTGGGCACAGACTGTCTGAGAAGCAGTAGATGCAGTAGAATGTCTGAGTATGACTTGTGGATCATCTGTAAACCAAGTGGGTTACCAGGATCAAGTTACTTAAACTCCAGGATAAATGAAAACAGAGTAATACTGGTGGGTTTTCATAAAGCAAAGTGAACTAACTGGCCTCTTGAGCATTGAGTTATTTCCATCAGGGGGAACGTCCAGGACTCCTGTACCCACATCTAGCAGTGAGAAAGACAGCTCAACCAGCAGACCAAAGACTAGAGTCACAAGCCCAGGAAACACTGGTGAGTTGGAGCGTGCACATCGTGAGTGCCTTGTAAGTGGGCACAAAATCACCAAAGGTTGGCTGTTGGATAAATTATGAGAAGAATCCAAGAGATTAAAACCTGACTTGAATCTATAATCTCACACTTGAGAAAAGCTATCAAATGTTAAACCACTTCTGTTGTCTTCAGTAAGGACAAGGGAAGAATCTATGAGGCCAACCTTAGGATTAGGCAGGAGCAATACCCCTAGAGCCTCAGCTACTGAGGCCACGCTAGCACACCAGACCCAACAAGCAAGGCTAGGTCTCCTTAGAGGTCCATGGTGGAGCTGTGGGGTCAGAACAAGCGTTGCTAACACGTCAGTGTTGTAATGGGATACTCTGCTAGTATCTCGTGTAGGACGAAATGTAGGAAATAGTGACAGGAGTGAGGGTGGAACCTTCCTGAAGTGTTTCCTGCATTGCTACCTGAATGCGGGAAGCACTGTCCTTCCCTCAGGAACAAGTGGCAGAGCAGATACAGCCACTCCCAGAGCTGCTGGTAAAAATGCTGCAGCTGGAAGAACAGGCACTCTGGCAGCACAGGAGGGTGGCCTCTGGCCTCTAGACACACAGGTTTAGTGCTCAAGATTTAGCCATCAATGAGGTTTCTCAAGGGAATCTGAGAAAGGTTATTTAGGTGGTATCAAGTGTCCCAAAGATCAGGAAAGAAGTAAGGTATTTATTCTGTACAAACTGTAAGGCATCCAGTGACAGTTTGGAGGGGCATTTTCTCATTCTAGCTCACTCTAGAAAGAAGCTAGTGGTTGTACATACTTAGAAGACTAGGCATGAACCAGGCAGGATCAAGTAGGGGGGAATGTACTAAGGGAATTCAAATACATAAATAAGATCAATTAGTGAAATGCTTACAGGCTTGCCATATCTTATTAATGAAGAGTACTTAATGGAATAGACATGTGATCACTGTTATAGGAGTCACGTGGTTTATAGAGAACAAGAATTGAAGACACGGGTGATGTTGGCTTGATTGATACATCTAGTTTGTCACAAGAAAGAACAGGCAAATTCCAGATCATGCATGCTCCCTAGAGAATTGAGTTCAGGTCTCTCTGACTGGGGTGAGATGGACCTTGGAGGAGTTCTCATCTGTATCTCCCTGATGGCTAAGGATACTGAACACTTGCTAAAGCATTTCATAGCTATTTGTATTTCTTCTTTTGAGAACATTCTATTAATCCCATAGCCATTTTTTAACTGGGTAGCCTGTTTTCTTGACTTTTATTTATTTATTGAGTTCTTTTTATCCTCTATTGAAAGAGTAGCAGGCAAAGATTTTTCTCCTCTCCCAGAAAGTGCCCCAAAAGTCTTGCCCATGGGATGATTTAATGGGAGCAATTCCTCAGTTGACAGTCCCTCTTCCCATTATGTTAGGTTCATGTCAAGGTGACAAAACCCAACTCTGACAATGAGAGAAAAGGATCTGGTGTCATGTTTCTGCATATTGAGATCTCGATTTTTCAACACCATTTGTTGAAGATGTCGTTTGTCTTCAATGTATATATTTGGTGTCTTTGCTAGAATGTGTAGCTGTGCGGACTTATATAAGGGTCCTGCATTCTATCCCATTGGCCTGTGTGTGTCTTTTGTACAGTACCATGATTTTTTTTATTATTATGACTGTGGTATAAATGTGTATTGGTAATAGTTCCCCTAATATTTTTGTGCAGGATTATTTTGTCCACTTTTGGTCTTTTGTGTTCCATATGATTTTTTGGATTGCTTTTTCTCTATTTCTAAAGAATGGCATTGGATTTTGGTTGGGAATACATTGAATTTGTAGGGTGCTTTCAGTAGGATGACCATTTTCACAAGATTGAATCTTCATATCCACAGGATGGAAGGTCTTTCTGTCTTCTACTGTCTTTCTTAATTTCTTTCTCATTGTTGCAATGAGCACGGCCAGTGAACTGTAGACCCTCAACCATACCCATGTCAATACAGATTTGTCTCTTAAATATACTGTTTATTCACACAAACATTCCTTATAGTATCCTGCTAATGTAAAAGTTAAATTGATACCTTACCAGCAGGAAACAGTTGTTTCAGCAGAATTGCTGCTGCAGGCTTCCACTGGGAAATCTCTGTTGAAATGCTTTGGAAGCTCTCCGGCTCAAACCACATATGAATGGACTGATGGAGGTCCTAGGAAGTCCTTGAGAGCCTGGGCTAGTAGCCAGTGCTGCCACATAGGCCCACATGTGCCCAGAGACAGTACCAGAAATTCATTGGTCATTGAAACCATACAAACTCTCAAGTCCTCTTGGCTATGGGTATCAATACAAGGCTTGAGAAACTGTCTAGGAAGCATGCCAGTGCTATCCTAGAGACCATTCCCAAAGCTCCAATTTTTTTTTTTTTAATCTTCTCATTGGGTAGTAGCTTTGAGCTCTCAGGGCTCACAGCTTAGGGCTGGTTTACCAGGATGTCAACACAATCTTGGGGTTAGTTCATTAACATATCAAGACCTGTCTAAGCCTAGGACCCTATTTGAACTTCTAGTGGCCTGCCAGGACCTTGCTTCTGAGGCCTAGGTCTTATCAGAGCTACCTGGTAGCAAGCTCAGGCATCGTATTATTTCAAGTCACATAAAATAGATTTGAGTTACACAAAATGGTTTCAGCTATGTTCATAAAAATTGTCTTCAAAGTTTTAATTTTGGGGTCTTCTGTTTCTTAGTTAGGTTGTTCCTAGGTATTTTATTTATTTATTTTTTTGTAGCTGTTGTGACTGGAAATATTTCCCCAATTTCTTTTTTTAGTTTGTTTATTATTAGAATATAGGAAAGCTACTGATTTTGTATGCTAGTTTTGTATCCTGCCATTCAATGAATTTATGTATCAGCTCCAAGTGATTTTTATAAGTTAGAGGCTTAAAAACCAGAACATTAAGCAGGAGAGTGCTTAATAAGCCTCTAAGTTATACAAACAGTTCTGAGGAAATCTTGAAAGCAGCGCCTGGAACTTCCTTTTCTGATATTGCCAAATACTCATAGTAATGTCAGGAGCAACATGCCTAATGTTCCAAGTCCAAATCTATTCTTAATTCCAGAGACCACAGGAGTGTCTTCAGGCTTTACCAGTACTAGTCCCAGAGCCTCCACCACACCATCCACAGCCTCTGCTGGTAGCAAATCAGGTGAGTAGAGAAGAGAGAATCCTGTGAGTTTGCAAGGATCTGATGACGTGTGTGGCCCAGCACCATTCTATGGTGAAGATGAACAGCAGCATTGAGAGCCAAGTTAGACAGCCCAGTCCCTCACACACATTGCAAGGAGCACAGGGAGTGTGGGGGAGCTAGAGCTTGTGTATTTGTGGGCAACCTTCTAGATGCCTGTGTGCTTGCAATGATAGTTCCAAGAATCCAGTGGTAGAGATGATGCTCTGAGTTGGTATATGGCCATAACTGACATCCTTGCTACCAACTAGAGAAAATTTGAGATGTATATTCTGAGTTTTTACAGACTGACAGAATCTGAACCTCTAACAGAAGGGCTTACTCAGGTAAGTATTTAAAAAAGCCCTACAGTTGGTATCTGTGTGTGACCGAGGTTATGAAATACTAAATTCCAGTATCATACTATTAAACAAGTAAATTTTAACAAACCTATCCACATTCAACAAGGAAATGGGCACATGCTGGGATTCTCTGCATCACAGAATGTTTTTGATCACTAGTTGGAAAAAGGACATGCTGAAATGTAGGAAAATCAAGATGCTTTGAAAGCAGAGAGTAGAGTGACCTGTCCTTCTGTGTCAGAGGTCCTGGTGCAAGCATATTGCTCACAGTGAAATCTATGCCCCACTCCATCGGGAACAAGGAACAGATATAACATAGGACATTGAGTATTTTAGATGAATGGTATATCTTTTCAATAAAGGCTTGTATAATAAACGGTCAAATTAAAAGACATTTGGGCCATGTCTCTGGTCCTTTTCAAAGCATCTATTTGTAATATTTTGAAAACTGTGAAGGATGCCAATTGACCACAGATTATTTAAAAAAACATCAGGTGAGCCCTCCCATCAGGACCCAGGGACCTATGCAGAAGAGAAGAGGAAAGATGGCAAGAATCAGAGGGGATGGATGATGCTGAGGAAAGAGCAGGGCTGATGCACATATGAACTCACAGAGAGTTTGAGAGCATGCACAAGGTTTGCACAGATCCGAGCCAGATAGGGTCATCTCATGACTGAGAGGGGGAAGTGGACACAGAGAACCTAACCAATAATCTATATGCAGTTGATATCTTCTGGCAAAGGGAAAATCAGTTTTCTCAAATGGAGAAACAGTGGTTGGCCAACATAAAATGATCTCAGTTGTGAGTGTGTGTGTGTGTGTGTGTGTGTGTGTGTGTGTACTTTTTGTTCACTTCAGTGACTCAAAGTGAAACAAGTCAAAATAGCTAAGCTTACTTGTGTCCAACAAGTCCATCCATGCATTCAAGGATGATCTGGGTCTTGGAAGGTTTGATAATTGCATGTTGGAGAGAAGAAAGTAGAAAGAGAGAAGAATTCTGGAATGTAAGAAAGATAATTGAAAATGTGAGTAGTCAGATCTGTTCTGCATCAAATCTGATAGACATTCACTGTTAACTTTAAAAGAAACCACAGCACCATCAGTTGTGGAGACATCTGGAGCCCCAAGCAATGAACAGACCCAGCCTGCAGACAAATCAAGTGAGTACAGGCTGATGGGAGGAATATCATGCTCTTCAGAAGGGAGACCACACTTCTTCCTGTTCTACTTACTTTAAATTGAAGGAGCTGACAAAACTTTAGATAGACGTAATATGTGCCAAATGAAAAGGGACAAATGTGCCATTTTTAGAAGCTTGCTCCTCCCCTACCACAATAAGCTAAAGCTTTTGATAACATGACCCAAGATTTAAAAGGTGGAAATAATTGAGCAGAAAATCACCAGACTCATTACTTCTCATGACATGACACTTCTGTGATGCTCTAGCTCTCAAGTAGAACAGACAGACTTCAGAGAGGAGCCAGAGAAATGAGTCAGCTGCTCCCTCCCAGGTGCATTTCCAGGTTATCAGTCTCTAAAGGATCGCCTTGACACCAAGTGTTGTCCTAGAAGAGGGAGAAAGACTCTGGTGTCTTAGAAAATATTCCTTTCACACACTTTGGGAATTTGTCAAATTACTGTTTTGTCACAAATCATTTAGAAGCAAGTTAGAGGTTAGGCTCTGGGGTTGGAGAGGTTGAGATCGGGTCCTGGGTCTGCTGGAAGTTGAAAGAGCAACTTAAACAAGCCAAGCAAAAATATCCAGCAACTGGACAGGATAAAGATTCCCTGCAAATGCTTGAGATATAATTTTTGTGAATGTTCAATACCCTTAAAGGAAATGCCAATCAAAACTACTTTGAGGTTTTTGTCTAACCCTGTTTGGAAAGGCCAAGATATAGAAAATGGGAAAAAATGCTGTTAGGGATATATGGAAAAGGGAACATGTATTTACTGCTAGGACAGCAAGGTGGTTTAGCCACTATGGAAATCAGTGTGGAGGTTCCTCAAAAACCACATGATCCAGCTTTACTCTTGGGCATTTTCCCAAAGGACTCACATCCTACTACAGAGGTACTTGTTCATCCATGTTCATTGTTCCTCTATTTACATTAGCCAGGGAAGAAAACAGCCTAGATGTCTATTGATGAATGGATAATGAAAATGTGGTGTGTTTAGACAATGGAATGACATACTCATGGCCTTTTTAACTACTATAAATATCAGGCACGTCCGAGGGATCATCTGCAACAACCACTGGTCTGGCAGGTGGCAGCAGTCCTGCAGCTGCAAGTACAGCAGCCCCAGGTTCTGGTAAGAGACGACAGACCAGAGTGTTTCTGTATTACTCCTTCAGGTCTCTGATGCAAGAGGTGCTTGCCTGTAATCAGTCTGAAGGCGGAGTTGAAGAAAGGGCTTGGGAGGGGTGTGAGTTGCGTCGTTTTGATTCTTATTATAAAAATCCATCCACAACACCCCCCCACAAGAATGTCAAGAATATCACGAATATCCACTCATTCACATTTCTTGGTTCTAGAGAAAACAACAGTGTCTTCAGGCCACACTAGCATACCTGGAGTCTCCTCAAGCCTGGCCTCAAGCTCTGCCAACAGCAAATCAGGTAAATAAAAGAGATAAGGCTGTGAGTCAGTCTTTCTTTCTTTCTTTCTTTCTTTCTTTCTTTCTTTCTTTCTTTCTTTCTTTCTTTCTTTCTTTCTTCCTTCCTTCCTTCCTTCCTTTCTTTCTTTCTTTCTTTCTTTCCTTCCTTCCTTCCTTATTTAATTATTTATTTATGGTTTTTCAAGACAGGGTTTCTCTGTATAGTTTTATGCCTTTCCTGGATCTCACTCTGTAGACCAGGCTGGCCTTGAACTCACAGAGATCCACCTGCCTCTGTCTCCCGAGTGCTGGGATTGAAGGCATGTGCCACCACCGCCTGGTGAGTCTTTAGAAACTGAACAAAGTGTTGCATATGTTTTCACTCATATCCGTGGACTGTAGGGAGGACATGTCTGTCTCAGGGACAGGAAGCCCAGTTCCTGCTCTATGCGTCAGTCAGTAGGAAAAGGAGAACTGCATTAGAACCTTATGTCATCATTATGTTATTGTGTGTGCTTATAGGTCATGATGATCCTGAGAGTCTTCCCCTGAGTTTAAGGACTCTGAGTTTGGAGGTCATGACTTTCTCCGCCAGCTACAAGTTAGCACCAATGAGAAAAGTTCAGAATTCTGTCCTTCACAATCCCATTAACTGCAGAACCCCATAAAGGGGGCCTAGATTAAAATATATCTGAAACCCACTGGTTTCCAACAAGCAGCTTGTTGCTTGGATTAAACAGATGCATTATTAAATTTTATGAAATTTTAAAATGTCCAGCAAAGACATCAAAGATTCCTGTGAGATGTGAGGTTCACAATTTGGGAAGACAGAAGCAGAAGTAGGGAGGACCCACAAATGAATAAGATGCTAGGCAGCAGAGATCACCTTGGCCTGCTGCCTTGTCACAACCATTTCACTGTGTGTTTTGAAAGGAACGACTAGACCATCAGCTGGAACAACTAGATCCCCAAGCAGTGAGCTGACCTCAACTGAAGGCAAAGCAGGTGAGTTGATGCTGTGTCCTGGAAAGGCTGAGGCTGTCTGAAAAATGGAGAGGGATTTGTCTATACGTTCTTCATTTTAAAAAAAACACAGTTGAAGCAGGTATGTTTTTAAAAAGTGTGCGGAGACTTTATTGTCAACACAATTCAAGATGTCAAGAGCTATTTTTAAGAAATAGAATAAAAGTAAGGATCTGCGGAGATGCATCACATTAAAGCCCCACTGCAGGCCCTGAAGAGGATGCTGAGCTGACACACAACTCTAGAGTCTTACTATGAATCAATTCAGTACACACAAGTTCCCTTGTATTCAACAAATCAATCAGTGCTTTGAAGGATTGTTTGGGTAGTGTCAAATTTCATTAATGCTGATTGAAAAGAGGAAACTAGAGGATAATGCAGAAACATAAGGAAGATAACTGATAGCATTAGCAGCCTGATCTGTACTCCTGTATCAAACATCCTGATAGTCTATTATTGTTCACTTTGAAAGGGACTATTGCACCATCAGCTGAGAAAACATCTGAAACCCTGTCACTGTCCTGGGGCCCAATCTCTAAGATAGCACTCAGGACTTGAAGGGATATCCAACAGTGAGGCAAAGCTAGGACTTTTCTGTCTGAGGGGTTGGGGAAAAAAATGAAAAAAAAAATGAAAAAAAATTTCATGCATTCTCTTGATGGTTTCATTCTTTATTCTCTCATGTTTTTCTTTCTCATTGCTCCCTATTTTTTCCCCTCTACTGCTTAAATACTCCAACAGAATCTCACAGGCATTACAAAAGTCATAAAGAGGTACATTCCATTTCTCAAGTGAATGATTATAGATAAAACCATGTCCCAGGCAGGGGAAAGGCAGTTCAAGCTCACTCATGATTATATAAACATTTTGAACTAACACTCTGTAATTAGAAGTCATAAATTCCAAATTCTCCTAGATTACAGAATTCCCTAGTGAGTACTGGGCTAAGAGTGTCCTAGATTCTAAGGCAGCAGATAAGTGAACATTTCATGTAACACGTAAAGCATTAGGATTTGTCAAGGAGTTGACCATTGTCATAGATGTCATGTACTATAGTTTATTTTTCTTTCTGTGAACCAAACATAGCCAAAGACAAATCAAATTAGAAGGTGTATACTTTCCTCACAATTTGAGGTAAATTCCTCATGCCAGGGAGACCATAGAAGTGGGAATGGTACAGATGGAATTGTGGGATCACAAGGAAGCGGTTCACACCATGTCCACACTGAGGAAGCAGAGTGATGAATGTTGGTCATCTGCCCTTTCCTTTATACATTCAGTCTAGGGGTACAACTAATTGACTGTCATGTTCTTATATGTTGGCCTTTCCCTCTCTGTTAATATTCTCAGTGATAAGCACAGAAATGTGTTCCAAATGATAAACATTACCAAAACAACTATCCAAAAGATTGGATTATATATTGCAAAGTATTTGTTTGGGGTCTAGTATTATTTAGTCACTCCATTGTTGTTAAAAAATAGGGGGATGTCATGATCTCATGCATCTTCATGCTTTTTAGCAAAATTAACAGTCTAGTGATGTGAGATCCCAAAGATACATTGGAGAATAGTCAGGTGGGCAAAGATGCTCACAAGGTCTTAAGTCAGTTCTAAAATGCCCAACATTCCTCCATGAGGAATTTGACAAACCTCCATAATTATTGTGTTTTCTCATTAATTAATATTTAACCAAATTATTAGGTTGTCAAATTAAATGCTTTCTTCTGAGAAAGAAATTGCTATTGAACTTTGTAAGAGTAGAGACTTCCATTTTGTAACTGGAAAAATGGCTATTTCAACTTTTATTTTTGAGAAAAGTCTCCCTTTAATTTTTCTTACTCATTTTTTAAACCATGATAAACAACAGGCACACCTGGGGCATCTTCTGCATCTACCTCTGGAGGAGCAGGGAGCAGCACTGCTCTACCTGCAAGAACTGGAGCCCCAGCATCAGGTAAGACTCTTTCTTTAGCCTTTGGAGATTTCTTAGCAGCTCATCCATTCCCATTATGCCTCAGGTGATGGCCTGGAAATTTGATCTATATGTGTGGGTAAAATTCAGGGCAGAGCAGGCAATGCAAGAATGTATCTTCTCATATTTTATTATTCAAGTCCATTCATATAAATAGGATGTCTAGTTTTATGTAAGCCTTCAACATCCAAATTATTTGATTTCCTTTGAGAAATCAGAATGTTGTCAAATATTTGATTTCCCTTGAGAAAGAACTTGTAATTAAAGATCCCAAGGATAGACACTTTCACATCATAAGAGGGGGAAAAAGACTATTTTAATTCTTATTCCTAAGAAAATCTCTCTACCTATTTTCTTATTTATCTTTTTTAACTATAATAAAAATCAGGCACACCTGGCACATCATCTGGAGCCACCTCTGGAGGGGCAGGGAGCAACACCTCTCTACCAGCAAGCACTGGAGCCCCAGGTTCAGGTAAGACTCTTTAGCTTTTAGTGATGTCTCAGCAGCTCAGCCATTCTCATGCTGCCTCAGGTGATGGCCAGGAAATTGAATCTGTATGTGTGAGTAAAATTCATGGCATTGGATGTGGTGTAGAATCTCTCTTCTCATGTTTTATCCTGCAAGTTCATTCATATAAATAAGGATGTCTGGAATCGTATGAGTTTCCAACATGCATGTCTTCCTGTTATAGGGAGCACAGTGACATCCTCAGGGCACACAACCATCACTCAAGCCTCCAGTCTATCCCCAGCCTCTGCCAGCAGCAAACCAGGTAAGTAAAAGAGAGGAGGCTATGAGTTTACAGGTATCAAATGGAGGGCTGAATATATCTCTATTATTTAAATGTGAATGTAGGAGTGATAAGTATATTTAAAGGCTATGAGTCACCATGTGCCAAATGGGGACTGAGTCTGTGTCCATTTATTTACATTGGAATGTAAGAATGGCATGTATATTACAAAGCTGTGAGTCCTCAGTGTGAAATGAGGGGCTAGTGATACCTCCATTTGTTCACAAGGGAATGCAGGAATTCCTTGCATATTTAGAGAAAGAAAGTTAGCTTCAGAAAGAGGATTGCATTAGTTGATTTTTCTCTTATCTTATTCCATAATTAGGTTGCTAATGTATACTTTGGGGGCAATTGTGACCCTGATTCCTTCCTTAGAGCTTAGGGACACTGAGTAATGAGGACTAAGGGTTACTATCCTGACTCTAAGTTAGTGTTAAGTACAAAATTTCTGAATGTCTTCTTTGTCATGGTTATTAAATGTGTTTTCTTATATGAAACACCCAGGCTGAAAAATATCTGAAAGACCCAGTTGGTTTCAATAAGCATAGGAGTACTGGATTCAAATAGATAAATATGAAGGAAGACAGTCATATTCCCATGCAAAATCAAATAAATCCAGCAAGGATTCCTCCATATCATATGAAATTTACAAAGATTGAAGCAGCAATAGGAACTATATATAAATAAATGAAGACATGAGATCAGAGAGAAGTGTGGTCTTCTGCTATTTCATAGTCATGACATTGTGTTTCTTTGAAAGGAACAACTGGATCATCAGCAGGAACCACTAGATCCTCAAGCAGTGAGATGACCTCAGCTGAAGTCAGTGCAGGTGAGTTGAGGCTGTGTCCTGGAAAGGTTGGCTGTGGTCAAAATGAAGTGTGGTTTGTCCATACTTTATTCATTTTATACAGCTGCAGGTGATGCATATGTGTTAATAAAAATACATGGAACTTCCTTATTGACCCAATTCAAGATGTAGAGAGCAATTTCTAACAAATAAAATGAAAATAGGCATCTGGCGAGATGCATCTCATGAAAGCTCTACTATGGGCTCTGATGAGGATGCTGAGATAGGGCACAGAACTCCAGTGTCTTAATGTCAAGCAAGTCAACATGTACAAGTTTGCTCATATCCAACAATTCAGTATGCACTACTTCATTTATACCCAAGAAGTCAGAAAGTTCTCTGAAGGAGAGTCTGCATCATGGAAGTATTTGTGATTGTGTGTTGAAAAGAAGAAAAGAGAGGAGGATGCAGGAATAGAAGGAAGCTAATTGATAGAGTTAGCATCCTGATTGATACCCCTGTATCAAACATTGTGATAGTGACTTATTGTTCACTTTGAAAGGGACTACTACACCATCTGCTGGGGAAACATCTGGAGCCCCAAGCAGTGAATTTACCCAGCCTTCAGACAAGTCAATTGAGTACAGGCTGATGTGAGGAAGTCATGGATTTGACAAAGTCGATGATCTTACAATGACCCAGCTCATTATTAATCAAAGTACAAAATTTAATTGGACATGCAAGGACTAAAGTGAAAGAGAGAACAATGTCATATTAAGAGTTTTTTCTCCTCCCTGGGGCAGTAAGACAAGGCTCTTGGTAATATGATATTAGCTTCAAAGGGTAAGCATGATTGAAAAGAAAATCACCAGACTCATTACTTCTCACAATATGGCACTGGGATGGTGTTCCACTTTCCAAGTAGGACAGACAGACATCATACAGGAGACAGAGATGTGTCAAATGCTCCATCCCAGATGCATTTCCAGACTTGCTAGTCTCTAAAGGACACTTAGTGTTGTCCTGAGAGAGAGAGAGAATGCTCTGGTGTTTTAGAAATTATTTGTCTAACACACTTTAGGAATTTGTCAAATTATTTATTATTTTGCCAGAGATCATTGAGAACACAGAAGAGATTAGTGTGGGGATGTAGAGCTTAAGTTTGGATCTTGGGTCTGATACGAGGTAAATAGTGACTTTACAAAGTCAAGTAAAGATAGCCAACAACTGGACAGCATAAAATTTCCCTGGCCAGATGGCTTCCTGATAGGTTTTTATTTTGAAGAAAAATATAAATGTTGTTTGTGTCTCAGGAACTGTAGTCCCTACTGAAGCCACATCAAGGGACAATGGAGCCAGCACACCCAGGGAACCCAGCAGCAGTACTACAAGCCAAGAAAACTCAGCTCAGTTAGAGAAGGCATTTCATTAGTTGCAACTCCTTGGGTAGAGATGAAGCTTGGGCTACTGAGGAAGGGTGGATATGTTCAGAGTGAATCTCTCCATATTTCCCTTCTGAGGACTAGTACATGTTGCCGGCATGAGTCCTTTGTTTTGCAGGCACAACAGGAGCCATCAAGGAGATCACACCTGGAGTCTCAGACACAGGAACTACCACAGGAAGCCACACAGGCAAGACAAGAACTCCATGAGGACTATGGAGGGGACTAATGCTAGTATTGTCCTGAGGTGTTTGTGATCAAGAATTCAAGAAAAAGTGACCAAAGGTCACACTGTAGAAGTTATTGCATAAATGTAACTTTGACATGACTTGGGAGGCTTCTGTGTTCATACCTTAAGCATCATTCTTAATGCCCTTAGGAACAAGTGGAGGTCCCCATGCAGCCAGCACTGGAGCTCCTAGTGAAAACACATCTTCAGTAACAGGTACTGAGTGAGCTCATCAGGTGTCACCCAGGCAACAGATAAGTGAACATTTCATGCAACATGTAAGGCATTAGGATCTTTGGAGGAGTTGACCATTGCCATAGATGTCATGTACTATAGTTACTATGAACAAAACATAACCAAAGCAAATCAAATTAGAAGGGGTTCATTTTGCTAACAGTTTGAGGTAGACTCCTCATGCCAGGGCAACCATAGAAGTGGGAATGGTACAGATGGAACTGTGGGATCACAAGGAAGTTGTTCACACCGTATCCACAATGAGGGAGTAGAGTGATGAGTACTGGTCCTATCATGCTCTGCCCTTCCCCTTTCACATTCAGTCTAGGGGTGCAACTCTTTGGTCATCATGTTCCTATACATTGACCTCTCCCTCTCTGTTAATATCCTCAGATATGCCCAAAAATGTGTTCCAAATGATAAACATTCAAAAAAACAACTATCCAAAAGACTGAATATGTTACTGAGTATTTGTTTTGAGTCTAGTATTACTTTAATCACTCCATGGTTGCTAAAAATAGGGGAATGTCATGATCTCATGCATCTTGATGCTTTTTAATGAAATTAACAGTCTCATGATGTGGGAGCATAAAAGTATGTTGGAGAATATTCAGGTGGACAAAGATGCTCAAAGGACCTTAAGTAAGTTCTAAAATAGCCAACATTCCTCATTGATGAATTTGATTTATATCCATAATTATTGTATTTTATAATTAATGAATATTTAAACAAATCAGTAGGTTTGTGAAATTAATGGAATTCCCTATAGAAAAAAGATGTCAATAAAATTTTTAAGGGAAGAAACTTTCATTTCATAAAGGGAAACATACATACTTTTTATTTTTATTCTTAAAAAATTCATCTTTTAAATTTTCTAATTCATCTTTTTTAACCACAATAAAAATCAGGCACACCCAGTGTATCATCTGGAACCATGTCAGGAGGGGCAGGGAGTAGCACCACTCTACCTGCAAGTACTGGAGCCAGAGCATCAGGTAAGATACTTCAGCCTTTGGAGATATCTCAGCTGCTCCTCTATTCCCATGTAGCCTCAGGTGATGATTTGAAAAATTGACTTGTTTGTGTGAATGAAATTCATGGTATTGCGTGTGGTACATAATGTCTTCTCATGTTGTATCCTGCAAGTCAATTCATATTAATAAGATTATTTGGAAACAGATGAATCTTCAACATGCATGTTTTCCTGTCATAGGGAGCACAGTGACATCCTCAGGGCACACAACCATCACTCAAGCCTCCAGTCCATCCCCAGCCTCTTCCAGCAGCAAACCAGGTAAGTATAAAAGAAGAGGCTATGAGTTCTCAGTTGTCAAATGGGGGACTGAGTATATCTCCATTTACTTATAAGGAAATGCAGAAATGGCATGTATATTATAAGGCTATGAGTCCTCATGTATCAAATGAGGGGCTGGTGATATCAGCATTTTTTTCATAAACTAATGCATGAATTCCTTATATATTTGGAGAAAGGGAGCAAATATCAGAAAGAGGACTACATTAGTTGATGTTTCTCTTATCTCTTCCCATAGTTAGGTTGCTAATGTGTACTTTGGGGAAATGATGGCCCTGATTCTTGCCTTGGAGCTTAAGGGCTCTGAGTAACAAAACTAAGGCTTACTATCCTGACTCTAAATAGAAACATTCTGAATGTCTTCTTTATCATGGTTATTTAAATGTGTTTTCTAATATGAAGCACACAGCCAGAATACAAATGAAAGACCCAGTTGGTTTCAATAAGCATATGAGTACCAGATTCAAATAGATAGATAAAAGGAAGGTAGACAACCATATTTCCATGCAGAATCAAATAAGCCCTGCAAGGATTCCATATCATGAAATTACCAAGATTGAAGCAGCAATAGGAACTATACATAAATGAATGAAGACTATGGACATCACAGAGCAGTGTGGTCTATTGCTGCTCACATTCATGACATCATGTTTCTTTGAAAGCAATGACTGGGTTATCAGTGGGAACAACTACATGTCCAAGCAGTGAGCAGACCCCATCTGAAGTCAGTGCAGGTGAACTGAGACTGTGTCCAGGACAAGCTCATGCTGTTGACAAAGATGCAGAGAGACATTTTTTAAGAAGTAAACTGAAAATGGAAGTCTACAGAGATTCATCTCATGAAAATCCTACTGAAGGCTCTGATAAGAATGCCAAGCTATGATATAAAATTCCAGTGTCTTAGTGTCAAACAAGTTCAATATATACAAGTTCCCTCATATCCAGCGAGTCAGGGAATTCTTTGAAGGATAGTCTGGGTAATCTAAGAATTTGTGACAGCTTGTTGAAAAGATAGAAATAAAAGAGAATGAAGAAAAATAAAGAAGATAAATGAAAGCATTAGGATACTTATCATCCTGATAATCAATTGTTGTTCACACTGAAAGGAACTACTACACCATCATCTGGGGAAATATCTGGATCCCCAAGCAGTACATTACCCCAGCCTTCAGACAAGTCAAGTGAGTATAAGCTGATATGAAGAATGCATGCTTTGAGACAAAGTGGATCACCTTACCATTGCCCAGCTCATTTAAATTAAAGTACAAACTTTAGATGGACATATGAGGCCTAAAGTAAGGGATAGAACAGCATCATATTAAGAGGGTGTCTCCTCCCTAGGGCAGTAAGTCAAGGCTTTTGATAACATGACTGTAGGTTAAAAAAGTAGACATGATGGAACAGAAAATCACAGGATTATTCCTTCTCATCATATGAAACTGGATGATGTTCTACCTTCCAAGTAGAAGGACAGACAGACTTAACAGAGGAGGTGTTGATGAATGAAAAGACTCATTCCCAGGTGCAATTACAGAGTATTAAGGCTCTAAAGGTATACTTGGAAAGTGGGTCTTGTCCTAGGAGAGAGAGAAAGCTCTAGTTTTGGGAAAGTATTTGTCTAACACATTTTGGAAATTTGTCATGATACTGTTTTGCCAGAAGTCCTTGAGAGCAAATGAGAGATTAGACTCTGAGGATGCAAAGGTCTAGGATGGGTCCTGGGTCTGATGTCAGGAAAGGACAACATAACAACTCATGAGAACATATCCAACAGTTGGGCAGGATAAGATTTCGTGGCCAGATTTTTTTTTAAGTATTGAGGAAACTTATTCACAAGTGAAACCATATTACAAATCAGCAAGAAATACCCAGCCTACATAACAAGAAACACACAGGGAGAAAGTGCCCAAGTGTTGTGGAATAGAAAGGGAGACACCAGAGGCTAGCCAGACACAGAGAAGGACGAAAGTAAGACATACATGTAATCAGACATTTCCTGTCCTGACTGACTGGTCCCAAATAACCAACTCACATGCTGAATATGAATTATAAATGCTCAGTAAATAGCTCAGGCTTATTACTAACCAGCTCTTACATTTTAAGTTAACCCATATTCCTTATTTACGCTCTGCCACATGGTTGGTACCTTTATTAGCATGGCTCATTCATCTCCTGCTTCCTCTGTGTCCAGCTGATTACTCCTGACTCCACCCTTCTCTTCCCATCATTCTTAGTTTGGTCACCCTATCTATACTTCCTGCCTGACTACTGGCCAATCAGTATTTTATTAAGCCAATTCGAGTGACAAATCTTTACAGTGTGCAAGAGTATTGTTCCACAGCACATACAGAATGAAAGAAAGGTAAAAGGGTCTGAGGCAAGATGTAGATGAAGAGAAACAGGTTAAATAAGTTACAAGCACTAGTAGGGCAAGCCTGAACTAATGCCAAGCATTCATCACTAATAACAAGTCTCTGTCATGATTTGGGGGCTGGTGGTCCAAGAAAGCCTGCTACAGTCAAGAGCCCTAATTATTGTTTGAGGTTTCCTTTCCTGTGATTCAAGAGAAGCAGCCTGGTTTGTGCAGGTGGCCATTTTTCCTTATTGTACATGATCCTAAAACTAGTTTAGGCTGGATTAGTCCCATAGTTCCCTAAACAAACAACAACAATAATACAGCAGGAAGCTAGGAACTTTTGTATGTTATTATTCCTAAGAAAAATAAAAACGTCATTCATGTCTCAGGAAAGTTAGTTCCTATAGAACCCACAAGTGACAGTGGAGGGAACACACCCAGAGGACCCAGCAGCAGTGCTAAAATCTAAGGAAACTCGGGTGAGTTAGAGCAGGAATTTCATTAAGAGCAATTTGGTGGGTAGAGGTGATATAGGCAGGCTGCTGGGCAAAGTACAGACTTATTCACCTAGTGAGGTGTAGAATTGAACCTCTCCTTGTATCCCTTCTGAGGACTAGTACGTGTTTCCAGCATGGATTTTTGTTTTACAGGTACAACAGGACAGTCTGTGGAAGTTACCACAGGAGCAGACAGGGAGGCCCCACCTGTCACCCAAGGCACAGAAGTCACCACTGGAAGCCCAACAGGCAAGATAAGATCTCAATGGTGGTCTATGTCAGGGATTAATGCTAGTGTTGTCCAGAACTGTTTGTGATCATTAGTTTAAGGAAAGGTGATGAAGGAGCAGAGTGTAGAACTTCCTGACATAAGGTTAACTCTGAAATGCTTTGGGAGGCTTCTGAGGCCATTGTTATCTGTGACCTTAAGAAACATTTCTGTTCCCATAGGAACAAGAGGAGGGACACATGGAGATATGACAACTTACTGGTTGTCACCTACCTATACATTGGCCTTTTCTTCTCTGTTAGTATATTTTGAGATATGCACATAGATGTGGTCCATAAATAACCATTCTCATGACACGTTCGCAGAAGATTCAATGTATATTGACAAGAATGAATTTTATGTCAGGTATTTTAAGCATATATTATTTGCTTAGTAAAATGAGGGCTCCATCAGGGTTGGAGATTTAGCTCAATGGTAGAGTGCTTGCCTAGCAAGCCCAAGGCCCCGGCTTTGCTCCTCAGCTACAGAAAAACAAACAAACAAACAAAAAAATGAAAAGAAAAAAAGAGGACTCCATGATCTCATGCATTTTCAAATTTTTAATAAAATTGACCATCATGAGACATGTGAGTCTAAAAGTATGGTAGAAAGCAGTCAGGTGGGGAATGATGCTAACAGTGTCTTAAGTCAGTTCTAATATCAACATTCCTCCATGAAAAATATGACATGCTTCCATAATTATTATG
Source organism: Onychomys torridus (assembly GCF_903995425.1). Taxonomy (NCBI): domain Eukaryota; kingdom Metazoa; phylum Chordata; class Mammalia; order Rodentia; family Cricetidae; genus Onychomys; species Onychomys torridus. The sequence continues at coordinate 56,627,821 of NC_050458.1, forward strand.
TTTTAAATTAGTAAATATTTTACCAAATCAGTATATTGTCAGGTAATGGATTCCCTGGAAAAAGAAGTTGACACTGAACTTTTTATAAGAGTAGAGACATTCATTTTGAAAGATGAAAAAATGGTTATTTCAATTCTTATTTTTAAGAAAAACCTCACTTTAATTTTTCTTCCTCATGTTTTAACCATTATAATTGACAGGTACACCTGGGGCAAGTTCTGCATCCACCTCTGGAGGAGCAGGGAGCAGCACTGCTCTACCTGCAAGTACTGGAGCCAGAGCATCAGGTAAGACTCTTTAGCCTTGCAGATGTCTCAGCTTCTCATCCATTTTCATGCAGCCTCAGGAGCAGGTGTGGAAAATTAACCTGTATGTGTGAGTGAAATTCAAAACATTAGATGTAGTGGAAGAATGTGTTTTCTGGTGTTTTATCCTGCAATTCCATTCATAAAAATAAGGATGTCTGGAATCATATGAGTCTGCAACATGTATGATTTTTCTGTCCTAGAGAACACAGTGACATCAACAGGACACACTACTGTTCCTCAGACCTCCAGTCAATCCACAGCTTCTGTCAGTAGCCAAGCAGGTAAGGGAAGAGAGGAGGCTATGAGCTCCCAGGTGTCAAATGGAGAGTTGTTAATTTCCCTTTATTTATATAAAAATGTAACAATGGCATGTATGTTACAAGACTATGAGTCCTCAGGTGACAAGTGAGAGGGCTGTTATTCAAGGGAGATTGCAGGAATTCCTTGTGTATTTAGAGAAATGAGGTAGTATCAGAAAGAGGACCGCATTAGCTGATGTTTCTCTTATCCCATATTACAATGCTAATGTGGTATTTATGAGGCAATAGTGGCCCTGATTCCTCTCTTGGCACTTTTGGACACTGAGTCATGAGGGCTAAGGCTTACTATCCTGACTGTAACTTAGCATGAAGTAGAAAAATTCTAAATGTCCTCTTTATCATGGGTATTAAATGTATTGTTATAGAGTAAGCACACAGGCAGAAATATATCAGAAAGAACTAGTTGGATTCAATAATCATATGAGTATTGGGTTCAAATAGAATAATAAAAAGAAGGTGGACAATCATATTTCCATGCAGGCTCAAAAGGCCCAGCAAAGCTTCCTCCTTATCATATGAAATTTACAAAGATTGGAGCAGCAATAGGAACTGTATATAAATAGTGAAGACACTGGTCATCATGGATCAGTGAGGTCTACTGCTGCTTCATTGTCATGACATTGTGTTTCTTTGAAAGCAACGACTGGATCATCAGCAGGAACAACTATATCTGCAAGCAGTGAGCAGACCCCATCTGAAGTCAGTGCAGGTGAGTTGAGGCTGTTTCCTGGAGAGGCTCATGTTGTGACTGAAGATGCAGAGAAGGATTTTTAAGAAATAAACTGAAAATTGGAGTCTGGAGAGATCCTTGAAGCCCCTACTGTATTATCTGATGAGGATGCTGAGCTATGACCTAGAACTCCAGTGTCTTAATGTCAAACAAGTCAATATGTACAAGTTCCCTCATATCCAACAAGACAGTGAGTTCTCTGAAGGATGGTTTGTATGGGTTATCTAAGTATTTGTGTTTACTTGTTGAAAAGATGGAAACAAAAGAGAATGAAGGAATGTAAGGAAGATCATTGAAAACATCTTGATCTATATCCCTATTTCAAACATCCTGATAATCAATTATTGTTCACACTGAGAGGAACTACTACACTATTAGCTGGGAAACATCTGGATTCTCAAGCAGTGAATTGAGCCTGCATTAAGACAAGTTATTTGAGTATAGGGTGATAGGAGGAAGTCATGGGTTTTGACAAAGTGGATCCTCTTATTATTACCCAGTTCATTTTTGGTCAAATTAGAAAATTTAGATAGACATTTGAAGACTAAAATAAAAAAGAGAGCAATGTCATTTTTAAGAGGCTTTCTCCTCTGGGAGCAATAAGTCAAGGTGTTTGATTACATGACATAGGGTTCAAACGGTAGACATGATTGAACAGAAAAATATCACTGGACTAATTCCTCCTCATCTTATGAAACTGGATGATGTTCCACATTAAAAGTAGGACAGGCAGACTTCAGTTAAGAGGCAGAGGTGAATGAAAATACTCATGCACAGGCACATTTCCAAAGTAATTAATCTCCAAAGGTATGCCTGGAGAGATTGTCTTGTCCTGAGAGAAACAAAGCTCTGGTTTTGGCAAAGTATCTGTATCTCACACTTTGGAAATTTATCATATTACTGTTTTGCAAGAGATCCTTGAGATTAAATGAGTGGTTAGACTCTGAGGATGCAGAGCCTCAGGTTGCATCCTGAGTGGAGACTGAGCTACAAGGAAAACATAACAACTCATGGGAACATATCTAACAGTTGGGCAGGATAGGATTACATGGCCAGACTTTTTTTCTTGTGTCATTATTCCTAAGGAAAATAAGAATGACATTCCGGCCTCAGGATCCTTAGTCCCTGCTGAACTGACAAGTGATAGGGGAGGCAGCACACCCAGGGGCCCAGCAGCAGTGCTAAAATCCAAGGACACTCGGGTCAGGTAGAGCAGGAACTCCATTACTAGGAATTTGGTGGGTAGAGGTGAAAGAGGCAGGCTGCTGGGCCAAGTTCAGACTTGTTCACCTAGTAGGTGTGGAATTGAACCTCTCCATATGTCCCTTCTGAGGACTAGTAAGTGTTTCCTGCATGGCTCCTTTGCTTTGCAGGCACAACAAGACAGTCTGTGGGAGTTACCACAGAAGCAGACAGGGAGGCCCCACCTGTCACCCTAGGCACAGAAGTCACCACTGGAAGCCCAGCAGGAAAGATAAGATCTCAATGGTGGACTGTGTCAGGGACTTCTGCTAGTGTTTCCAGAACTGTTTGTGATCATTAGATACAAGAAAGGCAATGAAGTACTGGAGTATAGAACTGCATGAAATAACATCAAACCTTAATGCTTTGGGACATTACTGAGGCTGTTGTTTTCTGTGACCTTAAGAATCATACCTGTTCCCATAGAAACAAGAGGAGGAGCACATGGAGCTAGCACAACTCATTCGTTGTCACCTACCTATACATTGGGCTTTCCTTCTCTGTTAGCATTCCCTGTGATATGCCCAGTGATGTCATCCATATGATAACCAGTCCCAGGCAGTGTTTGTAGAAGATTCAATGCATATTCCAAGAATTTATTTTATTTCTAGTATCATTTTAAGCATACATTATTTGCTAAATAATAAGAGATTCCACAATCTCATGCATTTTTAATTTTAATAAAATTAGCAGTCATGAGACATGTGAGCCTTGAATTATGGTAGAGAGCAGTCAGGTAGGCAAAGATGCTCACAGGGTCTTAAGTCAGTTTTAACATCATCAACCTTCCTCTATGACAATTCTGACTTACCTCCACTATTACTACATTTTCTACTTAATGAATAATTCCCCAAATCAGTATGTTGTCAAGTAATAGATTCTCTAGAGAAAAAAGTTAACACTTAACTTTTTATAAGAGCAGAGACATTCATTTTGTATGAATAAAAAAATGTATGTTTCAATTCTTAATTTTTAAGAAAAACCTCACTTTAATTTTCTTCCTTATGTTTTAACCATGATAATTGACAGGCACAACTGGGTCAAGTTCTGCATCCACCTCTGGAGGAGCAGGGAGCAGCACTGCTCTACCTGCAAGAACTGGAGCCCCAGAATCAGGTAAGTCTCTTTAGCCTTGGAGATGTCTCAGCTGCTCATCCATTCCCATGCAACCTCAGGAGATAATCTGGAAAAGTAACCTGTATGTGTGAGTGAAATTCACAACACTGGATGTGGTAGAAGAATGTGTTTTTCATGTTTTATCCTGCAAGTCCACTCATATAAATAAGGATGCCTGGAATGATGTGAGTCTTCAACATGCATGTTTTCCTGTCCTAGAGAGCACAGTGACATCCTCAGGACACACTACTGTCCCTCAGGCCTCTAGTCATTCCACAGCTTCTGCCAGCAGCCAAGCAGATAAGGAAAGAGAGGAGGCTATGCGCTATCAGGTGTCAAGTGGAGAGTTGTTAATTTCCCTTTATTTATATAGAAATGTAAGAATGGCATGTGTATTACAAGGCTATAAGTCCACAGGTGACAGGTGAGGGGCTGGTTATATCATCATTTATTCAAAAGAGAATGCAGGATTCCTTGTATATTTAGAGAAATGAGCTAGCATCAGAAAGAAGACTGCATTAGGTAATGTTTCTCTTATCTTCTTCTGTAATTAGGTTACTAATTTGTCATTTGAGGCAATGGTGGCCCTGATTCCTTCCTTGGTACTTTTGGACACTGAGTCATGAGGATCAAGGATTTCTATCTTGACTCTAAGTTAGCATCAAATAGAAACATTCTAAATGTCTTCCTTCTTGTGGTTATTAAATGTGTTTTCATATATGAATCACCACAGAAGCAGAAATATACCTGAAATACCCAGTTGTTTTCAATAAGCATATGAGTACTGGATTCAAATACATGAATAAAGAGAAAGTAGCCATATTTCCATACAGAATCAAAAAGCCCAGCAAAGCTTCCTCCATATCATATGAAATTTACAAAGATTGGAGCAGCAATAGGAACTGTATATAAATAGTGAAGACACTGGTCATCATGGATCAGTGAGGTCTACTGCTGCTTCATTGTCATGACATTATGTTTCTTTGAAAGCAATGACTGGATCATCAGCAGGAACAACTAGATCCCCAAGCAGTGAGCAGACCCCATCTGAAGTCAGTGCAGGTGAGTTGAGGCTGTTTTTTTTTTTTTTTTTTTTTTTTTTTTTTTGTGTGTGTGTGTGTTTGTGTGAGGCTCTTGTTGGGGCTGAAAACACAGAGAGTTAATTTTAAGAAATGAGTTGAAAATTGTGCTCTACAGAGAAACATTGCGTAAACACTCTACTGTAAGCTGTGATAAGGTTGCTGACCTATGACATAGAACTCCAGTGTCTTCATGTCAAACAAGTGAATATGTTCATTTGTATTCAAGACAGAGTATTCTTTGAAGGATGTTCTGGGTCATCTAAGCATTTGTGATAGCTTGTTGAAAAGACAGAAATAAAGGAGAACAATGGAATATAAGGAAGATAATTGAAAGCCTTAGCACCCTGATCTATACCCCGGTATCAAACATACTGAAAATCAATAATTGTTCACTTTGAAAGGAACTTCTGCACCATCAGCTAGGGAAACATCTGGAGTCCCAAGCAGTGGATCACCCCTGCCTTCAGACAAGTCAAGTGAGTAGAGGCTGATATCATGGTTCTGGACAAATGGATCTCCTTACCATTGCAGCTCATTTAAACCAAAGAACAAAATGTAGATTGACATATGAGAACTAAAGTAAAAAAGAAAACAACATAATACTAAGAGCTTTTCTCCTCCCTAGGGCAGAAAGCCAAGGCCTTTGATAATATGACTCTAGGTTCAAAGCAAGGACACAATTGAACAGAAAATCATTGGACTTATTCCTTCTCATCATATGAAATTGGATGATGTTCTACCTTCTAAGTATAAGGACAGATAGGCTTAAGAGAAGGGTATTGATGAATGAAAAGATTCATGCCCAGGCACAATTCCAGAGTATTTAATTTTAAAGGAAAGCTGGACAGTGGGTCTTGTCCTAGCAGAGAGAGAAAGCTCTAGTTTTGGGAAAGTATTTGTCTAACACACTTTGGAAATTTGTCATGTTACTGTTTTGCCAGAGATCCATGAAAGGAAATGAGAAGTTAGATTCTGAGGATGCAGAGGCTCAAGTTGGGTCCAGGGTTTGCTGTCAGCTAAAAGGACAACATATCAACTCATGAGAACATGTCCAACAGTTGGGAAGGATAAGATTTTCCTGGGCAGTCTTTTTACTGGTGTCATTATTGCTAAGGAAAATAAAAATGTCATTTGTGTCTCAGAAAAGTTAGTCCCTGCTGAAGCCACAAGTGACAGGGAGGCAGCACACCCAGGGGCCCAGCAGCAGTGCTAAAATCCAAGGACACTCGGGTCAGGTAGAGCAGGAACGTCATTAGTAGCCATTTGGTGGGTAGAGATGAGAGAGGCAGGCTGCTGGGCAAAGTTCAGACTTGTTCACCTAGTAGGTGTGGAATTGAACCTCTCCATGTCTCCCTTCTGAGGACTAGTAAGTGTTTCCTGCATGGCTCCTTTGCTTTGCAGGCACAACAAGACAGTCTGTGGGAGTTACCACAGGAGCAGACAGGGAGGCCCCACCTGTCACCCTAGGCACAGAAGTCACTACTGGAAGCCCAGCAGGAAAGATAAGATCTCAATGGTGAACTGTGTCAGGGACTTCTGCTAGTGTTTCCAGAACTGTTTGTGATCATTAGATACAAGAAAGGCAATGAAGTACTGGAGTATAGAACTGCATGAAATGACATCAAACCTTAATGCTTTGGAACATTACTGAGGCTGTTGTTTTCTGTGACCTTAAGAATCATACCTGTTCCCATAGAAACAAGAGGAGGAGCACATGGAGCTAGCACAACTCATATGTGATATGCCCAGTGATGTCATCCATATGATAACCAGTCCCAGGCAGTGTTTGTAGAAGATTCAATGCATATTCCAAGAATTTATTTTATTTCTAGTATCATTTTAAGCATACATTATTTGCTAAATAATAAGAGATTCCACAATCTCATGCATTTTTAATTTTAATAAAATTAGCAGTCATGAGACATGTGAGCCTTGAATTATGGTAGAGAGCAGTCAGGTAGGCAAAGATGCTCACAGGGTCTTAAGTCAGTTTTAAAATCATCAACCTTCCTCCATGACAATTCTGACTTACCTCTACTATTATTATGTTTTCTACTTAATGAATAATTCCCCAAATCAATATGTTGTCAAGTGATAGATTCTCTAGAGAAAGAAGTCGACACTTAACTTTTTAAAAAATTATTATTATATTTGTGTTTTAATTTTACACATCAGCCGTGGGTTCCCCTGTCCTCCCTCCTCCCGTCCCTGCCCTCACCTTCCCCCGATCCCTTCCCCTATATTCCCATCTCCTCCAGGGCCAAGACTCCCCTGGGATTCATTTAAACCTGGTGGATTCAGTACAGGCAGGTCCAGTCCCCTCCTTCCAGGCTGAGCAAAGTGTCCCTTTATAAGCCCAAGGTTCCAAACAGCCAGGTGGAGCTCCAGGAGTCCAATTGTCAAGAAAGAGGAGGGACTGTAAGAGTGTGAATTGTTAAGACCAAGATTGGAGAGGCACAGGGACAAATAGCCAAATGAATGGAAGCACATGAATTATGAACCAAAAGTTGTGGAGCCCCCAGCTTGATCAGGCCCTCTGGATAAGTGAGACAATTGAATAGCTTGAACTGTTTGGGAGGCACCCAGGCTGTGGGACCGGGACCTGTCCTTAGTGTATGAACTGAAACTTAACATTTTATAAGAGCAGAGACATTCATTTTGTATGAAAAAAAAATGTGTATTTCAATTCTTAATTTTTAAGAAAAACCTCACTTTAATTTTTCTTTCTCATGTTTTAACCATGATAAACAATAGGCACACCTGGGAGACCTTCTGCATCCACCTCTGAAGGAGCAGGGAGCAGCACTGCTCTACCTGCAAGAACTGGAGCCCCAGCATCAGGTAAGTCTCTTTAGCCTTGGAGATGTCTCAGCTGCTCTCCATTCCCATGCAACCTCAGGAGATGGTGTGGAAAATTGACCTGTATGTGTTTGTGAAATTCACAACACTGGATATGGTAGAAGAATGTGACTTTTGTGTTTTATCTTGCAAGTCCATTCATATAAATAAGGATGTCTGTAATGATATGAGATCCCAAAATTCCTGTTTCCCTGTCCTAGAGAGCACAGTGACATCCTCAGGACACACTACTGTCCCTCAGGCCTCCAGTCAAACCACAGCTTCTGCCAGCAGCGAAGCAGGTAAGGAAAGAGAGGAGGCTATGATCTCTCAGGTGCCAAATGGAGAGTTGTTAATTTCCCTTTATTTATATAGAAATGTAAGAATGGCATGTGTATTATAAGGCTATAAGTCCTCAGGTGACAAGTGTAGGGCTGGTTATATTACCAGTTATTCAAAGGAGAATGCAAGATTCCTTGTATGTTTAGAAAATGAGCTAGCATCAGAAAGAAGATTGCATTAGGTGATGTTTCTCTTATCTTCTGTAATTAGGTTGCTAAGTTGCCCTTTGAGGCAATGGTGGCCCTGATTCCTTCCTTGGTAATTTTGGACACTGGGTCTTGAGGGCTAAGGACTACTATCCTGACTTTAATTTAGCTTCAAGTAGACGTAATTCTTAATGTCTTTTTTTTTTGTGGTTATTAAATGTGTTTTTATATTTGAATCACCACAGAAGCAGAACTATACCTGAAATACCCAGTTGTTTTCAACAAGCATATGAGTACTGGATTCAAATACATGAATAAAGAGAAAGTAGACAATCATATTTCCATATAGAATCAAAAAGCCCAGCAAAGCTTCCTGCACATCATATGAAATTTACAAAGTTTGGAGCAGCAATAGGAACTATATATAAATAGTGAAGACACTGATCATCATGGATCAGTGAGGTCTACTGCTGCTTCATAGTCATGACATTGTGTTTCTTTGAAAGCAACAACTGGATCATCAGCAGGAACAACTAGATCCCCAAGCAGAGAGCAGACCACATCTGAAGTCAGTGCAGGTGAGTTGAGGCTGTGCCCATGACTGGCTCATGCTTTTTCCAAAAATGCAGAGAAAGTTTTTTAAGAAATACACTTAAAATAGGAGTCTGAAGAGATCCATATCATAAAGGTCCTACACTAGGCTCCCATGAGGTTGCTGAGCTATGACATGGAACTCCAGTATTTTTTATGTCAAACAAGTCAATATGTACAAGTTCATTCATATCCAAAAAGTTAGTTAGTTTTCTGAGGATATATTAGTTCATGACAGATATTGTGACTGCTTAATGAAATCAATGAGATAGAACATGATGGAATTTAAGAAAAATATTTGAAAGCATTAGCATTCAGATCTATACATCAGAATTCAATATCCTGATAGTAGGTTATTGTTCATTTTGAAAGGGCCTACCACACCATCAGCTGGGGAAACATCTGGAACCCCAAGCAGTGAATCGACCCAGCCTTCAGACAAGTCAAGTAAGTACAAACTGATGTGAAGATGTTATGGGTTTTTACAAATTGTATCGCCTTCGCACAACACAGCTCATTTTCAATCAAAGTACAAACTTTAGATAGACATACGAGGACTAAAGTGAAATGGAGAATAATATCAATTTGAGTCTTTCTCCTACCTGGGGAAATAAACCAAGGCTTTTGATAACATGACAATGGATTCTAATGGTAGATATGATTGAATAGAGAAATCACGGGACTTATTCATTCTCATCCTATAAAACTGGGATGATGTTCTGCCTTCATAGTAGAAGGACAGACAGACTCAAGAGAGGAGGCAGAGATGCAGCAAAGCCTCATGCCCAGGCATATTTCCAGAGTATCCTGTCCCTAAAGGAACATATCAACATTGGGTGATTTCCTAAGAGGGGGAGAATGATCTGGTGTTTTAGAAAGTAGCTTTCTAACACGCATGTGAAATTTGTCAACTTACTGTTTTTCCACGGACCACTGAGAGCCAATGAGAGGTTAGACTCTGAGGTTGGTGGTTAGATATTTGGTCTAAGGTCTGCTGTAGGTTAAGAGGAAACTATAACATTCAAGGGAATTTATCCAGCAGTTGAACAGGATTCGAATTTCTGGCCAGACTTTTTGTTCCGTTATTTTTTTCTAAGAAAAATATAAGTATCATTGTGTCTGGGAACCTTAGTCCCTGATGAAACCACAAGAAGAGGCAGCACACCCAGGGGACCCAGCAGCAGTGCTAAAATTCAAGGATACTCGGATTAGCTAGAGAAGGGACTTAATTAGTAGCAATATAGTGGGTAGAGATGAAACATGCAGGCTGTTCAGGAACGTACAGACTCATTCTCCTAGTGAGGTGTAGAATTGAACCTCTCCATGTCTCCCTTCTGAGGACTAGTAAATGTTTCCAGCATGGCTCCTTTGCTTTGCAGGCACAACAGGACAATCTGTGGGAGTTACCACAAGAACAGACAGGGAGGCCACACCTGTCACCCAAGGCACAGAAGTCACCACTGGCAGCCCAGCAGGCAAGATAAGATCTCAATGGTGGTCTGTGATAGGGACCAATGCCAGTGTTGTACAGAGCTATTTGTGATCATTAGTTCCAGGAAAGGTGATGAACTTCCTGACATGAGGTTAACTCTGAAATGCTTTGAGAGGCTTCTGAGGCCCTTGTTATCTGTGACCATAAGAAACATCCCTGTTCCCATAGAAACAAGAGGAGGGACACATGGAGATATGACAACTTATTGGTTGTCATCCATCTATACATTGGGCATTCCTTCTCTGTTAGTATCCCCTGAGATATGCCCAGAGATGAGGTCCATGTGATAACCACTCCCATGCCACCTTTGCAGAAGACTGGATGTATATTGACACAAATTGATTTTACGTCTAGTATTTTAAGCATAAGTTATTTGCTAAATAAAAGGAAGATTTCATGATCTCATGCATTTTCATATTTTTAATAAAATTGACCATCATGAGACATGTGAATCTAAAAGTATGGTAGAGAGCAAAAGGTGGAAAATGATGCACACAGGGTCTTAAGTCAATTCTATAATCATCAACATTCCTCCATGACAAATTTGACTTATCTCCATATTTATGTTTTCAAATTAATGAATATTTAACCAAATCAGTATGTTGTCAGTTAATGGATTCCCTTGAGAAGAAAGTTGACACTGAACTTTTTGTAAGAGTAGAGACATTTGTTTTTTAAGATGAAGAAATGGTTATTTAAATTTTTATTTTTAATAAAAACCTCACTTTATTTTTTCATACTCATTTTTTAAACCATGATAAACAACAGGCACACCTGGGGCACCTTCTGCATCCACCTCTGGAAGAGCAGAGAGCAGTACAGCTCTACCTGCTAGTACTGGAGCCCTAGCATCTGGTAAGACACTTTCTTTAGCGTTTGGTGATACCTTAGCTGCTCCCCAATTCCCATGCAGCCTCAGGAGAAGGTCTGGAAAATTGACCTGTAAGTGTGAGTGAAATTCATGGCACTGGATGTGGTGGAAGAATGTGTCTTTTGGTATTTTATCCTGCAAGTCCCTTCATATAAATAAAGCTGTCTGGGATGACATCAGTCTGTAACATGTATGTTTTTCTCTCCTAGAGAGCACAGTGACATCAACAGGACACACTACTGTCTCTCAGACCTCCAGTCAATCGACAGCTTCTGCCAGCAGCCAAGCAGGTAAGGAAAGAGAGGAGGCTATGAGCTCTCAGGTGTCAATTGGAGAGTCGTTAATTTCCCTTTAGTTATATAAAAATGTAACAATGGCATGTATGTTACAAGGCTATGGGTCCTCAGGTGACAAGTGAGAGGGTGGTTATATCACCATTTATTCAAGGGGGAATGCAGGAATTCCTTGTGTATTTAGAAAAATGAGCTAGTGTCAGGACTGTATTAGTTGGTGTTTCTCTTATCCCAAATTAGATTGCTAATGTGTTTTTGGTGGCAATAGTTGTCCTAATTCCTCCCATGGCACTTTTTGACATTGAGTCATGATGGCTATGGCTTACTATCCTGACTTTAACTGGGCATGAAGTGGAAACATTCTTAATGTCATCTTTTACATGGGTATTAACTGTGTTTTCATATAGTAAGCACACAGACATAAATATATCAGAAATAATTTGTTGGTTTCAATAAGCATATGACTACTGGATTCAAATAGATGGATAAAAAGGAGGTAGACAATCATATTTTCATGCAGAATCAAAAGGCCCATCAAAGCTTCCTCCATATCATATGAAATTTACAAAGATTGAAGCAGCAATAGCAACTTTATATAAATAGTGAAGACACTGGTCATCATGGATTAGTGAGGTCTACTGCTGCTTCATAGTCATGACATTGTGTTTCTTTGAAAGCAACGGCTGGATCATCAGCAGGAACAACTAGACCCCCAGGCAATGAGCAGACCTCATCTGAAGTCATTGAAGGTGAGTTGAGGCAGTTACCTGGAGAGGTTCATGTTGAGGCTGAAAATACAGAGAGAGGATTTTGATAAATGAGTTGAAAATTGCAAACTAGGTAGTAACACTGCATACAGACTCTACTGGGAGCTGTGATGAGGATGCTGAGCTATGACATAGAACTCCAGTGTCTTCATATCAAACAAGTCAATATGTACAATTTCATTTGTATCCAAAATTAGTGTGTTCTTTGAAGGATTGTCTGTGTCATCTAAGTATTTGTGATAGCTTGTTGAAAAGGCAGAAATAAAGGAGAATAACAGAATTTAAGGAAGATAATTGAAAGCATTTGTATCCTAATCTATATCAAATATACTGAAAATCAATCATTGTTCACTTTGAAAGGAATTACTACACCATCAGCTAGGGAAACATCTGGATCCCCAAGCAAAGAATCGCCCCAGCCTTCAGACAAGACCAGTGAGTATAAGTAGACATGAGGAAGTCATGAATTTTAACACTGCATCAACACCTTACCACGGTGGAGCTCATTTTAAATAAAAGTACAATATTTAGATTGACATGCTAGGGCTAATGTAGTTAGAGTTTTCCTGCCTGGCCCAGTCGGGACAAATCTCTCTCACCTGCCAGACCCACAGTCGCTCAGACCCAACCAAGAAAGCACACAGAAACTTACATTGTTTAGAAACTGTATGGCCGTGGCAGGCTTCTTGTTATCTACTTCTTCTATCTTAAATTAACCCATTTCTGTTAGTCTATACTTTGCCACATGGCTTGTGGCTTACCAGTGTCTTTACATGTTGCTTCTCATGGCGGCGGCTGGCGGTGTCTCCCCCCAACCTTCTACTTCCCAGAATTCTCTTCTCTCTTGTCCCGCCTATACTTCCTGCCTGGCCACTGGCCAATCAGAACTTTATTTACACAGAGTGATATCCACAGCACTTCCCCTTTTCTTTTTTTTTTAAGGAAGGTTTTAACTTTTACATAGTACAATTACATATAACAAAACAATTATCAAGCAAGAATTATAGTTACAATATTAAAGAAGATATCCTATCTATCTTATATTTGTGAGTCTAAGGTTTTATATCTAACTTATCTTGTATCATAACTGAGGAAATTATAACTATCTAGTCTTCAACCACATCAAAGACCTCAGAAGGATATAATATTACCTGAGAACCAGGAGAAGGATGTAAGCATTTTTCAGGAGCCTTGCAAGAGTAGACAGAGACAGCTGGCAGCCTGGACAGTCACCTAATGTTCCTTTGTAAAGTTGGGGCATCTGTCTTCAGCCCACAGGGCTAGAGTCTCTTGGTCACTTCTCTCAGTGTCCTGTAGAATGTCTGACCATTTCCTCTGCGAAGCAGGAACCTGAAGGACCATTTTGTCAAGCAAAGTTTAATGGTCACCTTTCTATGGGTCCTGCATGTCCAGTCGATCAAGCAGTCCAGGCAAGAACAGTTTCTAGCCCAAATGGCTATGTTTGCCGAGGTGAAGATAAGATATGAAGTGTTTTTCAATGCCCATCTTCCTCTCTGAAGCAAATCGGTACTGCCAGGAGCAGACATGTCTCACTGTCCAGAAAGTCTAAATTTTAAAAATATTTTAAATGCCATATTCTGTAGGTCTTTGAAGTACCTATCTATCTGAAATATGTCTATGTATACCTAGAAGACTTAACTAACATGGCTACGAGTATGATTAATCATAGATGACTAATTATCAATCTATTTTTAATTATCCATTACAATTTTAAATGAGCTATATAAACATAATACCTTAAACAAGAGTAGAAATATACACACAATATAACAAAATTAACTAAGTTTGTATCAATAGACTAAAATCTAAACCCATGTAAAACATTTTAAACAAGTTGCTCTTTAGAAGTAAGTTCCCTAATCTACCCTTTCATCCTATTATATCTATATCATATCCCCCTTTCTTCTTTAGAAAGAGATCGCATTTATAATCAACCTGCTTTAAAGAAAAATACTGGTTTTTCTCTGTCCCACACCAGAGGGCTCTTCTGATTTGGGACACAGAATCTCTTAACCATTTCTTTTAGCAATATGTCTGGGTTTAGAGAAGGAGTGAGCCAATTCCATCTCCAAAGCCAGCTTGATAATTTTGGGAATGTGGGCGTAGTTTTTCTTACTACTTCCTGCTGGAGGGGGGCGCTGTATCTTATGGGGACATAAAGAAAATTTTAGGATTATGGAGTAGTCCATTAGGGTGAACCTCTGAGCCAGTTGCCTTGAAACCCATTTTGGATATCGGATCATCTGGGCCACTGTGTCATCGGAGACCTTTCAGGTGGTCTTGGCTGATCAAACCTGATGTATCTTAATCTGGAACAAATCCATAGCCTCTGGCTTTCTGTGGAAACAAAAGCAGAGACTCCTTTCCAAAGCAACATATCCTTATATCCAAATTTTGAAGTCAAGGTACCTTTAAAATTTACATATTTGTTTAACTCAACAGCTTTTATGATCAAATCTTTTTTTGTAGTTAAAAATCCAAAAGATAACATAAAACAGATTCTCTGTGTAATATCCATCTTTGTAAGACTGAAACGCTGCTGTGGCTGCTGGCTCCATCCACCTCAGCTTTCCAACGTGGCGTTGGTACAGTTTATCGCCAGCTCTGGGTCTGGAGCCATGTGTACCATCAACTCTCAGAAGAAGTTCTATCAAAGCAGTGCATAGCCCAGAAAACTTTTTTTTTTTTTTTTTTTTTTTAACTAGCAAAGTCTAAATCCACCATGCAGCAGAGTAAAGTGCTGCTTGTAGACTCCTCATTCCCGCCACATTGCAGGTCAGACGCACACGCCAGGAACCTGCCACAGTAGCTCAAACTGGCAGGCTGTTCGCTAACTTGAGAGAGACAATTAGGAAGCTGTTTTTAGCTCCATTTTAGAATCGTTTTTCTCAGGTTTAAGGTGGAAATTCTTGCCAACACGTTGGGCGCCATTACTACAGGCTAATGTAAAATAAAGAAGAGTTTCATATTAAGTGATTTTTTTTCCTCCCTAGGGCAGTATGCCAAGTCTTTTGATAACATGACTCTAGGTTCAAAGGGTAGACATGATTAACATATAAATCATTAGACTTATTCCTTCTCATCACATGACACTGGATGGTATTACACCCCCCCCCCCAGTAGAAAAACAGGCAGACTTAGAAGAGGCAGAGATGCAGCAAAAGCCTCATGCCCAGGCACATTTCCAGAGTATCCAGTCTATAATGTATTTCCTAGACAGTGGATTGTCCTAGGAGAGAGAGAAAGCTCTGGTTTTGGGAAAGTATTTGTCTAACACACTTGGAAATTTGTCATATTACCTTTTGCCTAAATCAGTGAGAACAAATGAGAGTTTTAACACTGAGATTTTAGAGGCTGATGTTGGACCCTGGGTTTGCTCTAGACTACGAGGACAACATAAAAACTCATGGGAACATGTCCAACAGTTGGGAAGGATTAGATTTCCTGGACAGATTTATCTTGTGTCATTATTCCTAAGGAAAATAAAAATGTTATTTTTGGTCCCAGGAACCTTAGTCCCTGCTGAAGCCACAAGTGACAGAGAGGCAGCACACCCAGGGGACCCAGCAGCAGTGCTAAAATCCAAGGACACTCAGGTCAGTTAGAGCAGGAACTTCATTAGTACAACTCAGTGGGTAGAGATGAAACAGGTAGGCTGCCAGGAATGTAAAGACTTTTTCATCTAGTAGGTATAGAATTGAACTTCTCCATGTCTCCCTTCATGGACTAGTAAATGTTTCCAGCATGGCTCCTTGCTTTGCAGGCACAACAGGACAGTCTGTGGGAGTTACCACAGGAGCAGACAGGGAGGCCAAAGACACCTGTCACCCAAGGCCAAGAGTCACCACTGGAAGCCCAGCAGGCAAGATAAGATCTCAGTGGTGGTCTGTGTCAGGGACTCATGCTAGTGTTGTCCAGAATTGTTTGTGATCATTAGTTCAAGTAAAGGTGAATGAAGGAACAGAGTGTAGAACTTCATGAAATGACATCAACCCAGAATTGCTTTGGGAGGCTTCTGAGGCTGTTGTTACCTGTGACCTTAAGAAACATTCTGGGGATGGGGGATTTAGCTCAGTGGTGGGAGAGCGCTTGCCTAGTAAGCACAAGACCTGGGGTTTCGATCCTCAGCTCCAAAAAAAAAAAAAAATGATACATTTTGATTCCTATAGAAATAAGAGGAGGAGGGGCACTTGTAGATAACACAACTTATTGATTGTCACCTACCTATACAATTGGTTCTTCCTTCTCTGTCAATATCCTCCTAGATATGCCAGATATGAGTTCAAAATGATAACCAGCCCTATGGCCACATTTCCAGAAGCATATTGGCAAGAATTTATTTTGTGCCTCATATCATTTTTTCACCATACTTTATTTGTAAAATAATGAGGACTCCAAGATGTCCTACATTTTCATATATTTTATAAAAGTAACAGTTATGACCCATGTGAGCCTAAAAGTATGTTGGAGAGCTGTGAGGTGGACAAAAATGCTAAAAGAGTCTTAAGGTCTAAAATTATCAGCATTTCTCCATGCAGAATTTATCTTACCTCCATAAATATTATATTTTCTAATCAATGAATATTGAACCAAATCAGTGTGTTTTTCAAGTTCATGTATTTTCCTTCAGAAAGAAGTTGACATTATAGTTTTTGATAAGAGAAGAGACATTCATTTTATAAGTGGAAAAGTGACCCTTTCAAACTGTTATTTTAAAGAAAAACTCCTTTTAATTTTTTTACTCATTTTTTTAACCATGATAAATAACAGGCACACCAGGGGCAACTTATGGAACTACTCCTGGAGTAACAGGCAGCAGCACCCCTCTACCTGCAAGTACGGAGCCCCAGGTTCAGGTATGAAGCCTTTACCTTTGGAGATGTCGTAGCAGATCATCTATCCCCATGATGCATCAGGTGGTCATCTGGCAATGCAAGAATGTGTCTTCTCATGTTTTATTATTCATGTCCATTCATATCAATGGGGATGTCTGAATCCATCTTAGTCTCAATATCCAAATGATTTGATTTCCTTTGAGAAATCAGAATGTTGTCAAATTAGTGGATTTCCCTTGAACAAAGAATTTGTCATTAAAGTTCAATAGGTTGGCACTTTTACTTCATAAGTAGGAAAAAAGACCATTTTAATTCTTATTTCTAAGAAAATCTCCCTATCAATTGTCTTATTTATCTTTGTAACCACAATAAAAATCAGGCACACCTGGTGGCATCAATCTGGAATGACCTCAGGAGGGGCAGGGAGCAGTGCAAGAACTGGAGCCCCAGGTTCAGGTAAGACTATTTAGTGTTTGGAGATGTCTTAGAAGCTCATCTATAACCCTGCTGCCTCAGATGATGATCTTGAAAATTTCCCTGTATGTGTGAGTGAACTTCATGGCACAGCATGTGGTGAAGAAATGTGTTTACTCACGTTTTATCCTTCAAGTCCATTCATATAAATAAGGATGTCTGGAGTCATATGAGTCTTCAACATGCGTGTTTTCCTAATTGCAGGGAGCACAGTGTCATCCTCAGGACACACAACAATCATTCAAGCCTCTAGTCTATCCCCAACCTCTGCAGCAGCAAACCAGGTAAGCAAAAGAGAGGAGGCTATGGTGTCAAATGGAGGACAGTCAATCTCCATTTACTTTCATGGAGATGCAGGAATGGTATGTATATTACAAAGCAATGAGTCCTAAGGTGAGAAATGAGGGGCTGGTTATCAAAACAATTTATTCGTAAGATAATGCATGAATTCCTTATACATTTAGAGAAAAGGAGCTAGCATTCAGAAAGAGGACTGCATTAGTTGATGTTTCTATTTTCCAAAATTAGGTTGCTAATGTGTACTTTGAATAGTGATGGCCCTGATTCCTTCTTTGGAGACTAAGGGTACTGAGTCATGAGGATTAAAGCTTATTATTCTGATTCTAAGTTAGTTAGTATTAAGTAGAAACATTCTGAATGTTTTCTCATCAGGGTTATTAACTGTTTTATCTTATATGAAGTACCCAGGCAGAAATATATCTGAAAGACCCATTTGGTTTCAATAAGCATCATGAGTTACTAGATTCAAATAGATGACTACTCAAAAGGAGGTAGACAACCATATATCCATGAAGAATAAAAGAGCCCAGCAAAGCTTCTTCTACATCATATGAAATTTACAAAGATTGAAGCAGGAATAGTCACTGTATATAAATAGTGAAGGCACTGGTCATCAGGGATCAGTGAAGGTCTACAGCTGATTCAGAGTCATGACATTGTGTTTCTTTAAAAGCAATGACTGAATCATCAGCAGGAACAACTAGATCCCCAAGCAGTGAGCAGACCCCAACTAAAGTCAGTGAGGGTAAGTTGAAGATGTTTCCTGGAGAGGCTCATGTTGTTGTGACTGAAGATGCAGGGAGAGAATTTTTATTGTTATTATTATGTGTTTTAATTTTATACATCAGCCATGGGTTCCCCTGTCCTCCCCCCTCTGCCCCCCATCCCCACCTTCCCCCCAGCCCCTCCCCTCCATACCCATGTCCTCCAGGACCAAGACACCCCTGGGGATTCATTTAAACCTGGTGGATTCAGTACAGGCAGGTCCTGTCCCTCATTCCAGGCTGAGCATGTGTCCCTGGTAAGCCCAAGGTTTAAACAGCCAGCTCATACACTAAGGACAGGATGAAGACCACATAAGAACAGGAATAGGCAGAGTGCTCAAGAGGTCTCCAGATATCCACAATGATATATCCTCTGTAGACTGCTGCAATGGTCGAGAGAAAGCCTGATCTGAACCTAGTCCTGGTGATCAGATTGACTAAACACCCTAACAGTCATCTTGAACTCTCATCCAATAACTGATAGAAGTGGATGCAAGAGATCCTCAGCCAGGCCTCAGGTGGAGCTCCAGGTGTCCAACTTTGGGAAAGAGGAGGGACTGCAAGAGCATGAATTATTGAATCCAAGATTGCAAAAAGCACAGGGACAAATAGCCAATTGAAAGAAAGCACATGAATTATGAACCAATGGCTGTGGAGCCCCCCAGCTAGATCAGGCCCTCTGGATAAGTAAGACAATTGAATAGCTTGATCTGTTTGGGAGGCAGGGAGAGATTTTAAGAAATGAGTTGAAAATTGCAATCTAGGGGGAAACATTGCATACAGACTACTGTGATGAGGATGCTGAGCTATGACATAGAACTCCAGTGTCTTCATGTCAAACAAGTCAATATATACAAGTTCACTCAAATCCAACAAGACCAGTGATTTCTCTGAAGGATGTCTGGGTATTCTAAGTACTTGCATAGCTTGTTGAAAAATATGGAAATAAAAGAGAATGGAAGAATATAAGGAAGGTCATAGAAAGCATTAGCATCTTATTCTATAATCCCTATACAGAGATCCTGATAATCAATTGTTGTTCACACTGAAAGGAACTATTATACTATCAGCTGGGGAAACATATGGATCCTCAAACAGTGAATTGAACCTGCATTAGGACAAGTCAACTGAGTACAGGCTGATGTGAAGAAGTCATGGGTTTTGACAAAGGATCACCTTACATTACTCAGCTGACTTAAATCAAATTAGAAAATTAGATTGACATTTGAGAACTAAAGTAAAGAGAGAGCAATGTCATTTTTAAGAGGCTATCTCCTCGCTGGGCAGTAAGCCAAGGCTCTTGATAAATGAAATTAGGATCAAAGGGTAGACACAATTGAACAGAAAAAATAGTCACTGGACTTATTCCTTTCTCATCGTAATGAAACTGGATGAAGTTCCACCTTCCAAGTAGAAGGACAGACAGAATTCAGATAAGATGCAGAGATGAATGAAAAGACTCATGCCCAGGTACATTCCAAAGTAATTAACTCTTAAGAAATGCCTGGACAGTGGGTCTTGTCCAAGGAGAATAAAGTTCTGGTTTTGGGAAAGTATTTGACTAACACACTTTGGAAATTTGTCATATTACTGTTTTGCAAAAGACCCATCAGAGCAAATGAGAGGTTAGAATTGGGGATACAGAGGCTCATGTTGGACCCTGGGTCTGCTCTAAGCTACAAGGACAACATAACAACTCATGGGAAAATGTCCAACAGTTGGGAAGGATTAGATTTCCTGGACAAATTTATCTTGTGTCATCTTTCCTAAGGAAAATAAAATGTCATTCATGTCTCAGGATCCTTAGTCCCTGCCTGAAGCCACAAGTGACAGGGGAGGCAGCACACCCAGGGGACCCAGCAGCACTGCTAAAATCCAAGGCCAACTCAGGTCAGGTAGAGCAGGAATGTCATTAGTAGGAATTTGGCGGGTAGAGGTGAAAGAGGCAGGCTGCTGGGCAAAGTACAGACTTGTTCAGCTAGTGAGGTGTGGAATTGAACCTTTCCATGTCTCTCTTCTGAGGACTAGTAAGTGTTTCCAGCATGGCTCCTATGCTTGCAGTCACAGCAGGACAGTCTGTGGGAGTTACCACAGGAGGCAGACAGGGAGGCCACACCTGTCACCCAAGGCACAAGAGTCACCACTGGAAGCCCAGCAGGCAAGATAAGATCTTAATGGTGGACTGTGTCAGGGACTCATGCTAGTGTTGTCCAGAACTGTTTTGTGATCATTGGTTCAAGGAAGGTGATGAAGGAGCAGAGTGTAGAACTTCGTGAAATGACATCAACCCGAAATTCTTTGAGACAATACTGAGGCTGTTGTTTTCTGTGACCTTAAGAATCATCCTGTTCCATAGAAACAAGAGGAGGAGCACATGGAGCTAGCACAACTCATTGGTTGCCACCTACCTATACTTTGGGGCATTCCTTCTCTATTAGTATTCCCTGTGATATGCCCAGCGATATCATCCATATGATAACCAGTCACAAGCCATGTTTGCAGAAAATTCAATGCATGTGACCTAGAATTTATTTTATATCTAGTATCATTTTAAGCATACATTATTTGCTAAATAATAAGGGGTCCCAAGATCTCATGCACTGTCTTATTTTTAATAAAAATACCTGTCAGGAGACATGTGAGCATTAAAGTGTGGTAGAGAGGAGTCAGGTGGGCAAAGATGCTCACAGGCTCTTAAGTCAGTTCTAAAATCCTCAACATTCATTCATGAAAAATTTGACTTCATCCATAATTATTATGTTTTCAAATCAATGAATATTTCACCAAATCAGTATGTTGTTAGGCAGTGGATCCCTTGATAAGGAAGTGATTCTGAACTTTTTATAAGAGTATAGACATTCATTTTTTAAGCAGAAAAATTGCATGTTCTAATTGTTAATTTTAAGAAAACCTCACTTTAATTTTTCTTTCTCATGTTTTAACCATGATAAACAACAGGCACACCTGGGACAAGTTCTACATCCACCTCTGAAGAAGCAGGGAGCAGCACTGCTCTACCTGCAAGAACTGGAGCCCCAGCATCAGGTAAGACTCTTTAGCCTTGGAGATGTCTCAGCTGCTCATCCATTCCCATGAAACCTCAGGAGGTGGTGTGGAAAATTGACCTGCTTGTGTTTGTGAATTCAGGACACTGGATATGATTGAAGAATGTGACTTTCATGCTTTATCTTGAAAGTCCATTCTTATAAATAACGATGTCTGTAATGATATGAAATCCCCAAATTCCTGTTTCCCTGTCCTAGAGAGCACAGTGACATCAACAGGACATACTACTCTCCCTCAGACCTCTAGTCAATCAACAGCTTCTGCCAGCAGCAAAACAGGTAAGGGAAAAGAGGAGGCTATGAACTCTTAGGTGTCAAATGGAGAGTTGTTAATTTCCCTTTATTTATATAGAAATGAAAGAATGGCATCTGTATTATAAGGCTAAAGGTCCTCAGGTGACAAGTGTGGGGCTGGTTATATCACCAGTTATTCAAAAGAGAATGCAGGAATTCCTTGTGTATTTACAGAAGTGAGCTAGCTTCAGAAAGAGGACTGTATTAGGTGATGTTTCTCTTATCTTTTGCTGTAATTAGGTTGCTAATTTGTTCTTTGGACAATAATTGCCCTGATTCTTTCCTTGGTAGTTTTGGAGACTGAGTCATGAGGGCCAAGGATTTCTATCCTGACTCTAAGTTAGCATCAAGCAGAAACATTCTAAATGTCTTTCTTTTCATGGTCATTAAATATGTTTCCATATATGAATCAGCACACAAGCAGAAAAATCTGAAAGACTCAGTTGGTTTCAGAAATAAGCATATGAGTATTCAAATAGGTGAATAAAAAGAAAGTAGAGTATCATTTTTCCAAGCAAATAAAAGAGCCCAGAAAAGCTTCATCAATATCATATGAAATTTACAAAGGTTGAAGCAGCAATGGGAACTACTCATAAATTATTGATGACTTTCAACATCACAGAGCAGTGTGGTCTAGAGCCTCTCATATTCTTGCTTGATAATTGTGTTTCTTTGAAAGAAACCACTGGATCATCAGCCGGAACAACTAGATCTCCAAGTAGTGAGCAGACCCCATCTGAAGTCAGTAAAGGTGAGTTGAGGCTGTGACCAGGACAGGTTCATGCTTTTGACAAAGATGCAGATAGAGATTTTTAAGAAATCAACTGGCTGGTCGGTAGTGGTGCATGCCTTTAATCCCAGTACTCGGGAGGCAGAGGCAGGTGGACCTCTGTAAGTTCGAGGCCAGCCTGGTCTCCATAGTGAGTTTTAGGAAAAGCACAAAGCTACACAGAGAAACCTGTCTCTGAAGAAAGAAAGAAAGAAAGAAAGAAAGAAAGAAAGAAAGAAAGAAAGAAAGAAAGAAGAAAGAAGGAAGGAAGAAAGAAAGAAAAGAAGGAAGGAAGGAAGGAAGGAAGGAAGAAAGAAAGAAAGAAAGAAAGAAAGAAAGAAAGAAAGAAAGAAAGAAAGAAAGAAACTAAAAATAGGAGCTTGGGAGATCCATCTCATAATGGTCCTACACTGGGCTCTCATGACATTGCTGAGTTATAATATAGAACTCTAGTGTTTTAATGTCAAACAAGTCAAAGTGTACAAGTTCATTAACATCCAATAAGTCAGTGAGTTCTCTGACGATATATTAGTTCATGACAGATTTTGTGATTGCTTAATTAAAACATCGAGACAGAGAATGATGGAATTTAAGAAAAATAATTGAAAGCATTAGCATTCAGAGCTATACATCAGAATCAAATATCCTGATAGTAAATATTGTTCATTTTGATAGGGCCTACTGCACCATCAGCTGGGGAAACGTCTGGAGCCCCAAGCAGTGAATCAACCCAGTCTTCAGACAACTCAAGTAAGTCCACGCTGAAGTGAGGATGTTATGGGTTTTTACAAATTGGGTTGCCTTACCATGACCCAGCTAATTTTAAATCAAAGTACAAACTTTAGATGGACATATGAGGACTAAAGTGAAATGGAGAACAATATAATGTTGAGTCTTTCTCCTACCTAGGGCAGTAAGACAAGGCTTTTGATAACATGACACTTGGTTCAAAGGGCAGATATGCTTGAATAGAGAAATCACTGGAATTATTCATTCTCATTATATAAAACTGGGATGATGTTCTGCCTTCATAGTAGAAGGACAGATAGACACAAGAGAGGAGGCAGAGATGCAGCAAAGCCTCATGCCCAGGCACAGTTCCAAAGTATCCTGTCCCTAACGGAACATATCAACACTGGGTGATTTCCTAAGAAGGGGAGAATGATCTGGTGTTTTAGAAAGTAGCTTTCTAACACACTTGTGAAATTTGTCAACTTACATGGAGAGACAATGGGAGGTTAGACTCTGGGGTTAGGGTTAGATATTGGGTCCATGGTCTGCTCTAGGTTAAAAGGAAACTATAACATTCATCTGAAATTATCCAACAGTTGAACAGGATTAGAATTTCTGGCCAGACTTTTGGTTGTGACATTTTTTCTAAGAAAAATATAAATGTCATTTGTGTCTGGGTACTTAGTCCCTGCTGAACTCACAAGAAGAAGCAGTACACCCAGGGGACCCAGCAGCAGTACTAAAATCCAAGGACACACAGATTAGCTAGAGCAGGAACTTCATTAGAAGCAATTATGTGGGTAGAGGTGAAACAGGTAGGCTGCTCAGTAATGTATAGACTTATTCATCTAGTGAAGTGTAGAATTGACCTCTCCATGTCTCCCTTCTGAGGACTAGTAAGTCATTCCAGCATGTCTACTTTGCTTTGCAGGCACAACAGGACAGTCTGTGGAAGTTACCACAAGAGCAGACAGGGAGGCCACACCTGTCACCCAAGGCACAGAAGTCACCACTGGAAGTCCAGCAGGCAAGATAAGATCTCAATGGTGGTCTGTAACAGGGACCAATGCCAGTGTTGTCCAGAACTGTTTGGGATCGTCAGATCAAGGAAAGGTGGTAAATGAGCAGAGTGTAGAACTTCATGACATGAGGTTAACTCTAAATGCTTTGAGAGGCTTCTGAGGCTATTGTTATCTGTGACCATAGGAAACATCCCAGTTGCCATAGAAACAAGAGGAGGGATACATGGGGATATGACAACTTATTGGTTGTCACCTATCTATACATTGGGCATTTCTTCTCTGTTAGTATCCCTTGAGATATGCCCAGAGATGAGGTCCATATGATAACCAGGTCCATGCCACCTTTTCAGAAGACTGGTGCATATTGACACAAATTGATTTTATGTCTAGTATTTTAAGCATAAATTATTTGCAAAGTAAAAGGAATATTTAATGATCTCATGCATTTTCGTATTTTTGGTTGTGAACCTAGCCTTTAATGGCTGAGCCATCTCTCCAGCCCAAATTTTCATATTTTTAATAAAATTGACCATCATGAGACATGTGAACCTAAAAGTATGGTAGAGAGCAACAGGTGGAAAATGATGCACACAGGGTCTGAAGTCAATTCTATAATCATCAACATTCCTCCATGACAAATTTGACTTATCTCCATATTTATGTTTTCAAATTAATGAATATTTAACCAAATCAGTATGTTGTCAGTTAATGGATTCCATTGAGAACAAAAGTTGACACTGAACTTTTTGTAAGAGTAGAGACATTTGTTTTGTAAGATGAAGAAATGGTTATTTAAATTTTTATTTTTAATAAAAACCTCACTTTATTTTTTCATACTCATTTTTTAAACCATGATAAAAAACAGGCACACCTGGGGCAACCTCTGCATCCACCTCTGGAAGAGCAGAGAGCAGTACTGCTCTACCTGCTAGTACTGGAGCCCCAGCATCAGGTAAGACACTTTCTTTAGCCTTTGGTGATACCTTAGCTGCTCCCCAATTCCCATGCAGCCTCAGGAGAAAGTCTGGAAACTTGACCTGTAAGTGTGAGTGAAAGTCATGACACTGGATGTGGTGGAAGAATGTGTCTTTTGGTATTTTATCCTGCAAGTCCCTTCATATAAATAAAGCTGTCTGGAATGACATCAGTCTGTAACATGTATGTTTTTCTCTCCTAGAGAGCACAGTGACATCAACAGGACACACTACTGTCTCTCAGACCTCCAGTCAATCGACAGCTTCTGCCAGCAGCCAAGCAGGTAAGGAAAGAGAGGAGGCTATGAGCTCTCAGGTGTCAAATGGAGAGTTGTTAATTTCCCTTTAGTTATATAAAAATGTAACAATGGCATGTATGTTACAAGGCTATGGGTCCTCAGGTGACAAGTGAGAGGGCCGTTATATCATCATTTATTCAAGGGGGATTGCAGGAATTCCTTGTGTATTTAGAAAAATGAGCTAGTGTCAGGACTGTATTAGTTGGTGTTTCTCTTATCCCAAATTAGATTGCTAATGTGTTTTTGGTGGCAATAGTTGTCCTAATTCCTCCCATGGCACTTTTTGACATTGAGTCATGATGGCTATGGCTTACTATCCTGACTTTAACTGGGCATGAAGTAGAAACATTCTTAATGTCATCTTTTACATGAGTATTAAATGTGTTTTCATATAGTAAGCCCACAGACATAAATATATCAGAAAGAATTTGTTGGTTTCAATAAGCATATGACTACTGGATCCAAATAGATGGATAAAAAGGAGGTAGACAATCATATTTCCATGCAGAATCAAAAGGCCCTGCAAAGCTTCCTCTAAATCATATGAAATTTACAAGATTGGAGCAGCAATAGGAACTGTATATAAATAGTGAAGACACTTGTCATCATGGATCAGTGAGGTCCACTCCTGCTTCATAGTCATGACACTGTGTTTCTTTGAAAGCAACGACTGGATCATCAGCAGGAACAACTAGATCCCCAAGCAGTGAGCAGACCACTTCTGAAGTCAGTGCAGTTGAGTTGAGGCTATTTCCTGGAGAGGCTCATCTTGTGTCTGATGATGCAGGGAGAGATTTTTAAGAAATGAGTTGAAAATTGCAATCTAGGGAGAAACATTGCCTAAAGACTCTACTGGGAGCTGTGATGAGGATGCTGAGCTACGATATAGAACTCCAGTGTCTTCATGTCAAACAAGTCAATATGTATAAGTTCACTCATATCCAACAATCAGTGAGTTCTCTCAAGGATGGTCTGGGTATTCTAATTACTTGGATAGCTTGTTGAAAATATGGAAATAAAAGAGAATGAAAGAATATAAGGAAGGTCACTGGAAGCATTAGCATCTTGATCTATATCACTATATCAAACATCTTGATAATCAATTAATATTCACACTGAAAGGAGCTATTACACTATCAGCTGGGGAAATATCTGGATCCTCAAACAGTGAATTGAACCTGCATTAGGACAAGTCAATTTAGTACAGCCTGATGTGAGAAAGTCATGGGTTTTGGCAAAGGATCACCTTACTATTACTCAGCTAACTTAAATCAAATTAGAAAATTTAGATTGACATTTGAGAACTAAAGTAAAAGAGAGAGCAATGTCATTTTTAAGAGGCTATCTCCTCGCTGGCGCAGTAAGCCAAGGCACTTTCTTGATAACATGAAATTTGGAACAAAGGGTAGACACAATTGAGCAGAAAAATATCACTGGACTTATTCCTTCTCATCTCATGAAACTGGATGATGTTCCACCTTCCAAGCAGAAGGACAGACAGAATTCAGATAAGATGCAGAAATGAATGAAAAGACTCATGCCCAGGTACATTTCTGTTGCGAGCTCCTCGACCAGCGAGGAAGAATGACCACCATTCGAGGATTCTTCTCAGATCACACTTTATTGGAGCTCCTCTTGATTGAGGGAGAGTGGGAGGTGAGGGGCCCCAAGAACCAAAAGGCAGCTGCTTATATAGGGAACCAAAGGAACGGGTCAATCTATGATTGGATCCCATCAGAATGCAAGCATGGGGAGCCATGGGATAGGCTGAGGACCTAAGGCCAAATTACCATATACGTGCATGAGCAAACCTCTAGTCGCACAGCCCAGCAAGCACAGCCAAATATGGAGTTGTTTACAGCAAAGCTGTCAGGAAGTTGGTGCCATCTTAGAATGGTGGCTCCCTACACATTTCCAAAGTAATTAATCTCTTAAGAAATGCCTGGATAGTGGGTGTTTTCCTAGGAGAGAGATAAAGTTCTGGTTTGGAGAAAGTATTTGACTAACACACTTTGGAAAATTACTGTTTTGCAAAAGACCCATCAGAGCAAATGAGAGGTTAGAATTTGGGGATACAGAGGCTCATGTTGGACCCTGGGACTACTCTAAGCTACAAGGACAACATAACAACTCATGGGAAAATGTCCAACAGTTGGGAAGGATTAGATTTCCTGGAAAGATTTATCTTGTGTCATTATTCCTAAGGAATATAAAAATGTCATTCTGGTCTCAGGAACCTTAGTCCCTGCTAAAGCCACAAGTGACAGGGAGTCAGCACACCCAGGGGCCCAGGAGCAGTGCTAAAATTGTAGGACACTCGGGTCAGTTAGAGCAGGACCTTCATTAGGAAGAATTTGGTTTGTAGAGGTGAAAGAGGCAGGCTGCTGGGCAAAGTACAGACTTGTTCAGCTAGTGAGGTGTGGAATTGAACCTCTCCATGTGTCCCTTCTGAGAACTAGTAAGTGTTTCCAGCATGGATTTTTTTTTTCCAGAGCTGAGAACCGAACCCAGGGCCTTGAGCTTGCTAGGCAAGCTCTCTACCACTGAGCTCAATCCCCAAACCCATCCAGGGTGGATTTTGTTTTGCAGGCACAATAGGACAGTCTGTTAGAATTACCACAGGAGCAGACAGGGAGGCTCCACCTGCCACCCAAGGCACAAGAGTAACCACTGGAAGCCCAGCAGGCAAGATAAGATCTCAGTGGTGGTCTGTGTCAGGGACTCATGCTAGAGTTGTCCAGAACTGTTTGTGATCATTGGTTCAAGGAAAGGTGATGAAGGAGCAGAGTGTAGAACTTTGTGAAATGACATCAACCCTGAAATTCTTTGAGACAATACTGAGGCTGTTGTTTTCTGTGACCTTAAGAATCATTCCTGTTCCCATAGAAACAAGAAGAGGAGCACATGGAGCTAGCACACTCATTGGTTGCCACCTACCTATACTTTGGGCATTCCTTCTCTATTAGTATTCCCTGTGATATGCCCAGCAATATCATCCATATGATAACCAGTCACAAGACATGTTTGCAGATAATTCAGTGCATGTTTCCTAGAATTTATTTTATTTCTAGTATCATTTTAAGCATACATTATTTGCTAAATAATAATGGGTTCCATGATCTCATGCACTATCTTAATTTTAATAAAATTAACTGTCAGGAGACATGTGAGCATTAACGTGTGGTAGAGAGGAGTCAGGTGGGAAAAGATGCTCACAGGCTCTTAAGTCAGTTCTAAAATACTCAACATTTCTCCATGTCAAATTTGACTTTCATCAATAATTATTAAGTTTTCAAGTTAATGAATAATTCACCAAATCAGTATGTTGTCAGGCAGTGGATCCCCTGAGTAAGAAGTTGATACTGAACTTTTTGTAAGAGTATAGACATTCATTTTTTAAGTGGAAAAAAATGCATGTTCTAATTGTTAATTTTAAGAAAAACCTCACTTTAATTTTTCTTTCTCATGTTTTAACCCTGATAAACAATAGGCACACCTGAGGCAAGTTCTGCATCCACCTCTGGAGGAGCAGGGAGCAGCACTGCTCTACCTGCAAGAACTGGAGCCCCAGCATCAGGTAAGTCTCTTTAGCCTTGGAGATGTCTCAGCTGCTCATCCATTCCCATGAAACCTCAGGAGGTGGTGTGGAAAATTGACCTGTTTGTGTTTGTGAAATTCACGACACTGGATATGGTAGAAGAATGTGACTTTCGCACTTTATCTTGCAAGTCCATTCTTATAAATAACGATGTCTGTAATGATATGAGACCCCTAAATTCCTGTTTCCCTGTCCTAGAGAGCACAGTGACATCAACAGGACACACTGCTCTCCCTCAGACCTCCAGTCAATCAAAAGCTTCTGCCAGCAGCAAAGCAGGTAAGGGAAGGGAGGAGGCTATGAGCTCTTAGGTATGAAATGGAGAGTTGTTAATTTCCCTTTATTTATACAGAAATGAAAGAATGGCATGTGTATTATAAGGCTAAAAGTCCTCAGGTGACAAGTGTGGGGCTGGTTATATCACCAGTTATTCAAAAGAGAATGCAGGAATTCCTTGTGTATTTACAGAAGTGAGCTAGCTTCAGAAAGAAGACTGTATTAGGTGATGTTTCTCTTATCTTTTCCTGTAATTAGGTTGCTAATTTGTTCTTTGGACAATGATTGTCCTGATTCTTTCCTTGGTAGTTTTGGAGACTGAGTCATGAGGGCCAAGGATTTCTATCCTGACTCTAAGTTAGCATCAAGCAGAAACATTCTAAATGTCTTCCTATTCGTGGTCATTAAATGTGTTTCCATATATGAATCAGCACACAAGCAGAAATATATCTGAAAGACTCAGTTGGTTTCAGAAATAAGCATATGAGTACTGGATTCAAATAGGTGAATAAAAAGAAAGTAGAGTATCATTTTTCCAAGCAAATAAAAGAGCCCAGAAAAGCTTCATCAATATCATATGAAATTTACAAAGGTTGAAGCAGCAATGGGAACTACTCATAAATTATTGATGACTTTCAACATCACAGAGCAGTGTGGTCTACAGCTGCTCACATTCTTGCTTGATATTGTATTTCTTTGAAAGAAACCACTGGATCATCAGCCGGAACAACTAGATCTCCAAGTAGTGAGCAGACCCCATCTGAAGTCAGTAAAGGTGAGTTGAGGCTGTGACCAGGACAGGTTCATGCTTTTGACAAAGATGCAGATAGAGATTTTTAAGAAATCAACTGGCTGGTCGGTAGTGGTGCATGCCTTTAATCCCAGTACTCGGGAGGCAGAGGCAGGTGGACCTCTGTAAGTTCGAGGCAGCCTGGTCTCCATAGTGAGTTTTAGGAAAGGCACAAAGCTACACAGAGAAACCTGTCTCTGAAAGAAAGAAAGAAAGAAAGAAAGAAAGAAAGAAAGAAAGAAAGAAAGAAAGGGAGGGAGGGAGGGAGGGAGGGAGGGAGGGAGGGAGGGAGGGAGGGAGAGAGAGAGAGAGAGAGAGAGAGAGAGAAAGAAAGAAAGAAAGAAAGAAAGAAAGAAAGAAAGAAAGAAAGAAAGAAAGAAAGAAACTAAAAATAGGAGCTTGGGAGATCCATCTCATAATGGTCCTACACTGGGCTCTCATGACATTGCTGAGTTATAATATAGAACTCTAGTGTTTTAATGTCAAACAAGTCAAAGTGTACAAGTTCATTAACATCCAATAAGTCAGTGAGTTCTCTGACGATATATTAGTTCATGACAGATTTTGTGATTGCTTAATTAAAACATCAAGACAGAGAATGATGGAATTTAAGAAAAATAATTGAAAGCATTAGCATTCAGAGCTATACATCAGAATCAAACATCCTGATAGTAAATTATTGTTCATTTTGATAGGGCCTACTGCACCATCAGCTGGGGAAACGTCTAGAGCCCCAAGCAGTGAATCCACCCAGTCTTCAGACAAGTCAAGTAAGTCCACGCTGAAGTGAGGATGTTATGGGTTTTTACAAATTGGGTTGCCTTACCATGACCCAGCTAATTTTAAATCAAAGTACAAACTTTAGATGGACATATGAGGACTAAAGTGAAATGGAGAACAATATAATGTTGAGTCTTTCTCCTACCTAGGGCAGTAAGACAAGGCTTTTGATAACATGACACTTGGTTCAAAGGGCAGATATGCTTGAATAGAGAAATCACTGGAATTATTCATTCTCATTATATAAAACTGGGATGATGTTCTGCCTTCATAGTAGAAGGACAGATAGACACAAGAGAGGAGGCAGAGATGCAGCAAAGCCTCATGCCCAGGCACAGTTCCAGAGTATCCTGTCCCTAACGGAACATATCAACACTGGGTGATTTCCTAAGAAGGGGAGAATGATCTGGTGTTTTAGAAAGTAGCTTTCTAACACACTTGTGAAATTTGTCAACTTACATGGAGAGACAATGAGAGGTTAGACTCTGGGGTTAGGGTTAGATATTGGGTCCATGGTCTGCTCTAAGTTAAAAGGAAACTATAACATTCATCCGAAATTATCCAACAGTTGAACAGGATTAGAATTTCTGGCCAGACTTTTGGTTGTGACATTTTTTTCTAAGAAAAATATAAATGTCATTTGTGTCTGGGTACTTAGTCCCTGCTGAACTCACAAGAAGAGGCAGTACACCCA
Organism: Onychomys torridus; assembly: GCF_903995425.1. Lineage (NCBI taxonomy): Eukaryota > Metazoa > Chordata > Mammalia > Rodentia > Cricetidae > Onychomys > Onychomys torridus. The sequence continues at coordinate 56,659,646 of NC_050458.1, forward strand.
GGGGACCCAGCAGCAGTACTAAAATCCAAGGACACACAGATTAGCTAGAGCAGGAACTTCATTAGAAGCGATTATGTGGGTAGAGGTGAAACAGGTAGGCTGCTCAGTAATGTATAGACTTATTCACCTAGTGAAGTGTAGAATTGACCTCTCCATGTCTCCCTTCTGAGGACTAGTAAGTCATTCCAGCATGTCTACTTTGCTTTGCAGGCACAACAGGACAGTCTGTGGAAGTTACCACAAGAGCAGACAGGGAGGCCACACCTGTCACCCAAGGCACAGAAGTCACCACTGGAAGTCCAGCAGGCAAGATAAGATCTCAATGGTGGTCTGTAACAGGGACCATTGCCAGTGTTGTCCAGAACTGTTTGGGATCGTTAGATCAAGGAAAGGTGGTAAATGAGCAGAGTGTAGAACTTCATGACATGAGGTTAACTCTAAATGCTTTGAGAGGCTTCTGAGGCTATTGTTATCTGTGACCATAGGAAACATCCCAGTTGCCATAGAAACAAGAGGAGGGATACATGGGGATATGACAACTTATTGGTTGTCACCTATCTATACATTGGGCATTTCTTCTCTGTTAGTATCCCTTGAGATATGCCCAGAGATGAGGTCCATATGATAAACAGTCCCATGCCACCTTTTCAGAAGACTGGGTGCATATTGACACAAATTGATTTTATGTCTAGTATTTTAAGCATAATTTATTTGCTAAATAAAAGGAATATTTCATGATCTCATGCATTTTCGTATTTTTGTTTGTGAGCCTAGCCTTTAATGGTTGAGCCATCTCTCCAGCTCAAATTTTCATATTTTTAATAAAATTGACCATCATGAGACATGTGAACCTAAAAGTATGCTAGAGAGCAACAGGTGGAAAATGATGCACACAGGGTCTGAAGTCAATTCTATAATCATCAACATTCCTCCATGACAAATTTGACTTATCACCATATTTATGTTTTCAAATTAATGAATATTTCACCAATTCAGTATGTTGTCAGTTAATGGATTCCCTTGAGAAGAAAGTTGACACTGAACTTTTTGTAAGAGTAGAGACATTTGTTTTGTTAAGATGAAGAAATGGTTATTTAAATTTTTATTTTTAATAAAAACCTCACTTTATTTTTTCATACTCATTTTTTAAACCATGATAAACAACAGGCACACCTGGGGCACCTTCTACATCCACCTCTGGAAGAGCAGAGAGCAGTACTGCTCTACCTGCTAGTACTGGAGCCCTAGCATCTGGTAAGACACTTTCTTTAGCGTTTGGTGATACCTTAGCTCCTCCCATGCAGCCTCAGGAGAAGGTCTGGAAAATTGACCTCTTTGTGTGAGTGAAATTCATGGCACTGGATGTGGTGGAAGAATGTGTCTTTTGGTGTTTTATCCTGCAAGTCCCTTCATATAAATAATGCTGTCTGGAATGACATCAGTCTGTAACATGTATGTTTTTCTCTCCTAGAGAGCACAGTGACATCAACAGGACACACTACTGTCTCTCAGACCTCCAGTCAATCGACAGCTTCTGCCAGCAGCCAAGCAGGTAAGGAAAGAGAGGAGGCTATGAGCTCTCAGGTGTCAAATGGAGAGTTGTTAATTTCCCTTTAGTTATATAAAAATGTAACAATGGCATGTATGTTACAAGGCTATGGGTCCTCAGGTGACAAGTCAGAGGGCCGTTATATCATCATTTATTCAAGGGGGATTGCAGGAATTCCTTGTGTATTTAGAAAAATGAGCTAGTGTCAGGACTGTATTAGTTGGTGTTTCTCTTATCCCAAATTAGATTGCTAATGTGTTTTTGGTGGCAATAGTTGTCCTAATTCCTCCCATGGCACTTTTTGACATTGAGTCATGATGGCTATGGCTTACTATCCTGACTTTAACTGGGCATGAAGTAGAAACATTCTTAATGTCATCTTTTACATGAGTATTAAATGTGTTTTCCTATAGTAAGTACATAGACATAAATATATCAGAAAGAATTTGTTGGTTTCAATAAGCATATGACTACTGGATCCCAATAGATGGATAAAAAGGAGGTAGACAATCATATTTCCATGCAGAATCAAAAGCCCTGCAAAGCTTCCTCCAAATCATATGAAATTTACAAAGATTGGAGCAGCAATAGGAACTGTATATAAATAGTGAAGACACTTGTCATCATGGATCAGTGAGGTCCACTCCTGCTTCATAGTCATGACACTGTGTTTCTTTGAAAGCAACAACTGGATTATCTGCAGGAACAACTACATCCCCAAGCAGTGAGCAGACCACTTCTGAAGTCAGTGCAGGTGAGTTGAGGCTATTTCCTGGAGAGGCTCATCTTGTGTCTGATGATGCAGGGAGAGATTTTTAAGAAATGAGTTGAAAATTGCAATCTAGGGAGAAACATTGCCTAAAGACTCTACTGGGAGCTGTGATGAGGATGCTGAGCTACGATATAGAACTCCAGTGTCTTCATGTCAAACAAGTCAATATGTATAAGTTCACTCATATCCAACAATCAGTGAGTTCTCTCAAGGATGGTCTGGGTATTCTAATTACTTGGATAGCTTGTTGAAAATATGGAAATAAAAGAGAATGAAAGAATATAAGGAAGGTCACTGGAAGCATTAGCATCTTGATCTATATCACTATATCAAACATCTTGATAATCAATTAATATTCACACTGAAAGGAGCTATTACACTATCAGCTGGGGAAATATCTGGATCCTCAAACAGTGAATTGAACCTGCATTAGGACAAGTCAATTTAGTACAGCCTGATGTGAGAAAGTCATGGGTTTTGGCAAAGGATCACCTTACTATTACTCAGCTAACTTAAATCAAATTAGAAAATTTAGATTGACATTTGAGAACTAAAGTAAAAGAGAGAGCAATGTCATTTTTAAGAGGCTATTTCCTCGCTGGCGCAGTAAGCCAAGGCTCTTGATAACATGAAATTTGGATCAAAGGGTAGACACAATTGAGCAGAAAAATATCACTGGACTTATTCCTTCTCATCTCATGAAACTGGATGATGTTCCACCTTCCAAGTAGAAGGACAGACAGAATTCAGATAAGATGCAGAGATGAATGAAAAGTCTCATGCCCAGGTACATTTCCAAAGTATTTAATCTCTTAAAAAATGCCTGGACAGTGGGTGTTTTCCTAGGAGAGAGATAAAGTTCTGGTTTTGGGAAAGTATTTGACTAACACGCTTTGGAAATTTATTATATTACTGTTTTGCAAAAGACCCATTAGAGCAAATGAGAGGTTAGAATTTGGGGATACAGAGGCTAATGTTGGACCCTGGGACTACTCTAAGCTACAAGGACAACATAACAACTCATGGGAAAATGTCCAACAGTTGGGAAGGTTTAGAATTCCTGGAAAGGTTTATCTTGTGTCATTATTCCTAAGGAAAATAAAAATGTCATTCTGGTCTCAGGAACCTTAGTCCCTGCTAAAGCCACAAGTGACAGGGAGTCAGCACACCCAGGGGCCCAGGAGCAGTGCTAAAATTGTAGGACACTCGGGTCAGTTAGAGCAGGACCTTCATTAGGAAGAATTTGGTTTGTAGAGGTGAAAGAGGCAGGCTGCTGGGCAAAGTACAGACTTGTTCAGCTAGTGAGGTGTGGAATTGAACCTCTCCATGTGTCCCTTCTGAGAACTAGTAAGTGTTTCCAGCATGGATTTTTTTTTTCCAGAGCTGAGAACCGAACCCAGGGCCTTGAGCTTGCTAGGCAAGCTCTCTACCACTGAGCTCAATCCCCAACCCCATCCAGCTTGGATTTTTGTTTTGCAGGCACAACAGGACAGTCTGTTAGAGTTACCACTGGAGCAGACAGGGAGGCTCCACCTGCCACCCAAGGCACAAGAGTAACCACTGGAAGCCCAGAAGGCAAGATAAGATCTCAGTGGTGGTCTGTGTCAGGGACTCATGCTAGTGTTGTCCAGAACTGTTTGTGATCATTGGTTCAAGGAAAGGTGATGAAGGAGCAGAGTGTAGAACTTTGTAAAATAACATCAACCCTGAAATGCTTTGGGACATTACTGAGGCTGTTGTTTTCTGTGACCTTAAGAATCATTCCTGTTCCCATAGAAACAAGAGGAGGAGCACATGGAGCTAGCACAACTCATTCGTTTTCACCTACCTATACATTGGGCTTTCCTTCTCTGTTATCATTCCCTGTCATATGCCCAGTGACGTCATCCATATGATAACCAGTCACAAGCCATGTTTGCAGAAAAATCAATGCACGTTTCCTAGAATTTATTTTATTTCTAATATCATTTTAACCATACATTATTTGCTAAATAATAAGGGGTTCCAAGATCTCATGCACTGTCTTAATTTTAATAAAATTAACTGTCAGGAGACATGTGAGCCTTAAAGTGTGGTAGAGAGGAGTCAGGTGGGCAAAGATGCTCACAGGCTCTTAAGTCAGTTCTAAAATACTCAACATTCCTCCATGACAAAATTGACTTTCATCCATAATTATTATGTTTTCAAGTTAATGAATATTTCACCAAATCATTATGTTGTTATGTAATGGATCCCTTGAGTAAGAAGTTGATACTGAACTTTCTATGAGTATAGACATTTATTTTTTAAGCGGAAAAATTGCATGTTCTAATTGTTAATTTTAAGAAAAACCTCACTTTAATTTTTCTTTCTCACATTTTAACCATGATAAACAACAGGCACACCTGGGGCACCTTCTGCATCCACCTCTGGAGGAGCAGGGAGCAGCACCCCTCTACCTGCACGAACTGGAGCCCCAGCATCAGGTAAGTCTCTTTAGCCTTGGAGATGTGTCAGCTGCTCATCCATTCCCATGAAGCCTCAGGAGGTGGTCTAGAGAACTGACCTGTATGTGTGAGTGAAATTCACGACACTGGATATGGTGGAAAAATATGACTTTCATGTTTTATCTCACAAGTCCATTCATCTAAATAAGGATGTGTGTAATCATATGAGATTCCAACATGCCTGTTTTCCTCTCCTAGAGAGCACAGTGACATCTTCAGGACACACTACATTCCCTCAGGCCTCCAGTCAATCCACAGCTTCTGCCAGCAGCAAAGCAGGTATGGGAAGGGAGGAGGCTATGAGCTCTTAGGTGTCAAATGGAGAGTTGTTAATTTCTATTTATTTATATAGAAATGAAAGAATGGCATGTGTATTACAAGGCTATAAATCCTCAGGTGACAAGTGATGGGCTGGTTATATCACCAGTTATTCGAAAGGGAATGCAGGAATTCCTTGTATATTTAGAGAAATGAGCTAGCATCTGAAAGAAGACTGCATTAGGTGACATTTCTCTTATCTTTTCCTGTACTTAGGTTGCTAATTTGTTCTTTGGGACAATGATTGCCCTGATTCCTTCCTTGCTAATTTTGGACACTGAGTCATGAGGACCAAGGATTTCTATCCTGACTCTAAGTTACCATCAAGTGGAAACATTCTATATGTCTTTTTTTTTTTCATGGTCATTAAATATGTTTTCATATATGAATTAGCACACAAGCAGGAGTATATCTGAAAGACTCCATTTGTTACAGTAAGCATATTAGTACTGCTATTCAAATAGATGAATAAAAAGAAAGTAGAGAATCTTATTTCCAAGCAAATAAAAGAGCCCAGAAAAGCTTCCTCCATATCATATGAAATTTACAAAGGTTGAAGCAGCAATGGGAGCTACTCATAAATTATTGATGACTTTCAACATCACAGAGTAGTGTGGTCTAAAGCTGCTCACATTCTTGATATTGTGTTTCTGTGAAAGTAACCACTGGATCATCAGCAGGAACAACTAGATCTCCAAGTAGTGAGCAGACCCTATCTGAAGTCAGTAAAGGTGAGTTGAGGCTGTGTCCAGGACAGGCTCATGCTTTTGACAAAGATGCAGAGAGAGATTTTTAAGAAATCAACTGGCTGGTTGGTGGTGGTGCGTGCCTTTAATCCCAGTACTCGGGAGACACAGGCAGGTGGATCTCTGTTCGTTTGAGGAAATGAATTTTAGGAAAGGCACAAAGCTACACAGTGAAAACCTTTCAAAAAAAAAAAAAAAAAAGAAAAAAGAAAGAAACTGAAAATAGGAACCAGAGAGATCCATCTCATAAAGGTCCTACACTGGGCTCTCATGAGGTTGTAGAGCTATGATGTAGAACTCCAGTGTTTTGATATCAAACTAGTGAATGTGTACAAGATCATTCACATCCAATAAGTCAGTGAGTCCTCTGAGGATATATTACATCATGACAGATTTTGTGATTGCTTAATGAAAACAGCGAAATAGAAAATAATGGAATTTAAGAAAAATAATTGAAAGCATTAGCATTCAGATCTATACATTGGAAGCAAACATCCTGATACTAAATTATTGTTTATTTTGAAAGGGCCTACCAAACCATCAGCTGGGGAAACATCTGGAGCTCTAAGCAGTGAATCAACCCAGTCTTCAGACAAGTTAAGTAAGTCCACGCTTAAGTGAGGATGTTATGGGTTTTACAAATTGGATCACCTTAGCACAACCCAGCTAATTTTAAATCAAAGTACAAACTTTAGATGGACATATGAGGAATAAAATGAAATGGAGAACAATATCATGTTGAGTCTTTTTCCTCCCTAGGGCAATAAACCAAGGCTTTTGATAACATGACACTGGGTCCAAACAGTAGATATGATTGAATAGATAAATCATTGGACTTATTCATTCTCCTCATATAAAACTAGATGGTGTTCTGCATTCCAATTAGAAGGACAGACAGACTCAAGAGAGGAGGCAGAGGTGCAGCAAAGCCTCATGCCCAGGCACATTTCCAGAGTATCCAGTCTCTAAAGGAACACATCAACACTGGGTGAATTCCTAGGAGGAGAAAAAGAAAACTCTGGTGTTTTTGAAAGTAGCTTTCTAACACACTTCTGAAATTTGTCAAATTATTGTTTTGCCACAGATCACTGAGAGCCAATGAGAGGTTGACTCTGGGGTTGGGGAGGTAGATATTGGGTCCAGGGTCTGCTCTAGGCAAGGTACAACATAACAACTATAGGGACTTATCCAAGTGTTGGTCAGGATAGAAATTCCTGGCCAGACTTTTTGTTGTGTCATTCTTTTTTCTAAAAAAAAATATAAATGTCATTTGTGTCTGAGAACCTTAGTCCTTGCTGAAGCCACAAATGACAGGTAGGCAGCACACTGAGGGTACCCAGCATCACTGCTAAAATCCAAGGACACTCAGGTCAGGTAGAGCAGGAACTTCATTAGTAGCAATTTGGTGGGTAGAGTTGATAAAGGCAGGTGGCTGGGCAAAGTACAGACTTGTTCAGCTAGTGAAGTTGGAATTGAACCTTTCCATGTCTCTCTTCTGAGGACTATTAAGTGTTTCCAGCATGGCTCCTTTGCTTTGCAGGCACAACAGGACAGTCTGTGGGAGTTACCACAGGAGCAGACAGGGAGGCCCCACCTGTCACCCAAGGCACAGAAGTCACCACTGGAAGCCCAGCAGGCAAGATAAGATCTCAATGGTGGACTGTGTCAGGGACTCATGCTAGTGTTGTCCAGAACTGTTTGTGATCATTAGTTCAAGGAAAGGTGATGAAGGAGCAGAGTGTAGAACTTCCTGACATGAGGTTAACTCTGAAATGCTTTGGGAGGCTTCTGAGGCCATTGTTATATGTGGCCATAAGAAACCTTCCTGTTCCCATAGAAACAAGAAGAGAAGCACAGGGAGCTAGCATATCACATTGGTTGTCACCTACCTATTCATTGTGCCTTCCTTCTCTGTTAATATCCTCAATGATATGCCCAGATATGTGTTCCAAATGATAACCAGTCCCAAGCTACATTTGTAGAAGTTTTCATATATATTGAAAAGAATTTTTTTGTGTCTAGTATCATTTTAGCCATACATTATTTTCTAAATAACAGGAATACTCCAGGATGTCCTATATTTTCAAATATTTTATAAAAGTAACAGTTATGAGACACGTGAATCTAAAAATATGGTGGAGAGTAGTCAGGTGAATAAGATGCTTATGGAGCCTTAAGTCATTTCTAAAATCATCAGCAATTCCTCATGAAGAATTTGGCTTACCTCCATAATTACTATGTTTTCCAATCAATGAATATTTAACCAAATCCACACGTTGTCTAATTGATGGATTTCTTTGAGAAAGAAATTGACAGCAAATTTTTTATAAGTGCAGATACATTTATTTTTAAGAAGAAAAATTGCTATTTCAATTCTTATTTTTCAGAAAAAATTCTAACTTTTCTTACTATTTTTTTAAACTATAATAATCAACAGGGACACGTGGGACAACTTCTGCATCCACCTCTGGTGTACTAGATAGCAGTACCCCTTTATCTGCAAGTACTGGAGCCCCAGTTTCAGGTAAGACTCTTTAACCCTTGGAGACGTCTTAGCTGCTCATCCATTCCCAGCCCACTTCAGGTGATGGTGCAAATTTGATATGTTTGCATGAGTAAAATTCAAGGCAGAGCGAGCAATGCAAAACTATATTTCCTCATGTTTTATTATCCAAGTCCATTCCTATAAATGGGGATAGCTGGAGTTATTTAAATCTTAACACCCAGATTATTTGGTTTCCTTTGAGGAATCAGTATGAGAAAGAATTTGACATTAAAGTTCATAAGAGTAGACACTGTCACATCATAAGAGGGGAAAAAGAAGATTTTAATGCTTATTCTTAAGAAAATCTCCCTTTCAATTTTCTTAATTATCTTTTTTACCACAATAAAATTCAGGCACTCCTGCTGCTTCATCTGGAACCACCTCAGGAGGGGCAGGGAACAGCACCCCTCCACCTACAAGTACTGGAGCCCCAGGTTCAGGTAAGACTCTTTAGCCTTTGGAGATGTCTTAGCTGCTCATCCATTCCCATGCAGCCTCAGCAGATGGTGTGGAAAACTGACCTGTATGTGTGAGTGAACTTCATGGCACAGGATGTGGTGAAGAATATGTTTACTCATGTTTTATCCTTCAAGTCCATTCATATAAATAAAGATGTCTGGAATCACACTTAAATCAGTTCTAATATCATCAGCATTCTTCCATGACAAATTTGACTTACCTCCATAATCATTTTGTTTTTTAATTAATGAATATTTAACCAGATCAGTAACTTATTAAATTGATAATCTCTTCTGAAACAAGTTGCTATTGAGACTTCCATTTTACAACAGAAAATAATGACTATTTCAATTCTTATTTTTCAGAAAAACCTCACTTTAATTTTTTACTCATTTTTTTAAACCATGGTAAATAACAGGCACTCCTTTGGCATCTTCTGGAACTACCCCTGAAGGAGCAGGGAGCAGCACCCCTCTACCTGCAAGTACTGGAGCCCCAGGTTCAGGTAAGACTCCTCAGCCTTTGGAGATGTCTTAGCTGCTCATCAATTCCCAGGCGGCCTCAGGTGATAGTCTGGAAAATCGCACTGTACATGTGAATGAATTTCATGGCATTGGATGTGGTGTAGAATGTCTTCTCATGTTTTATCCTGCAAGTCAATTCATATGAATAAGGATGTCTGGAATCACATGATTCTCCAACATGCATGTTTTCCTTTCCTAGAGAACACAGTGACATCCTCAGGACACACTACTGTCCCCCAGGCCTCCAGTAAATCTACAGCCTCTGCCAGCAGCAAACCAAGTAAGTAAAGAGAGGAGACTATGAGTTCTTAGGTGTCAAATGGAGAGCTGTTAATTTCTATTTATTTATATAGAATGTTAGAATGGCATTTATATCACAAGACTATGAGTCTTCAGGTAACAAGTGTGGGGCTGATGATATCACCATTTATTCATTTGGGACAATGATGGCCTTGATTCCTTTCTTGGAGCTTAAGGACACTGAGTCATGAGAGCTAAGGTTTACTATCCTGACTCTAAGTTAGTTAATATCAAGTAGAAACATTCTGAATGTCTTCTTTATCATGGTTATTGAATGTGTGTTTTCTTTTTTATGATTTATTTATTTATTATGTATACAATATTCTGCCTGCATGTATGCCTGCAGGCCAGAAGTGGGCACCAGATCTCATTTTAGATGGTTTTGAGCCACCATATGGTTGCTGGGAATTGAACTGGAGGAACAGCCATTGTTCTTAACCTTTGAGCTACCTCTCCAGCCATAAATGTGTTTTCTTATATGAACTACCCAGGTAGAAATATATCTAAAAGTCCCTGTTGGTTTCAATAAGCATATGAGTACTTGATTCAAATAGGTGAATAAAAAGGAGGTAGACCATCATATTTTCATGCAGAATCAAAACCCTAGCCATGATTCTTCCATATTATATGAAAGATAGACATGTTCATATCATAAGATTTGGTCTTGAACTCTTTATGTCTCCCTTCTGAGAACTAGTACATGTTTCTAGCATGGGTCCTTTGCTTTTTAGTCACAACAGGACAGTCTGTGGGAGTTACCACAGGAGCAGAGGGAGAGACCACACCTGAGCATCCTGATACAGGAGTCACCACTGGAAACCCACCAGGCAAGACAGGAATTTCTTGGTGGACTCTGGCAAGGTCTCACACAAGTGTTGCCCAGAAATGTGTGTGATAATGAATTGCAGGAAAGGTCACCAAGGACCGCACTGTAGATTCATTGCCTTGGGAGACTTGTAGCTATCACTGTGACCTTAAAACCATACTTATCCCCTTAGGAACAAGTAGAGGAACACAAGAAGCCAGCACTGGAGCTACTGGTGAAAACACATCTGGAATTGCAGGTACAGAGTGATCTGAGCAGAGCTTACCTAGGTCCCCGATAAGTGAGCATTTCACTTATGAGGTAGGATGAGTTTCTGTGGGGAAGCTGACCACTGTTACAGATGTGATACACTATTATTCACCTTCCTTTCTGCGAATAAATTTCTGACCAAAGAAGATAGAAAGGTTTTTTATTTCCTCACAGTTTTGGGGTCAAATCTGTCATGAAAGGAAATCATTTTTACTTAAGAAAAATTAGCAATTATGAAGTAAGAATCTAATATCTAAGGATACCAGCAGTTATGTATGCAGAAATGCTCACTACTGCCCTCCACCTTCATAAGCTTCTGTCAGTGATGAGTTTGACATTACTCATTTACTAGGTTTTAATTTTTAAGTCATATAAATATTGTCACTAAAACCTTTTGCTTAATAAACCAAAATGTCAAGATGCTGAAAGTAACCTGACCCAATGTCTATACAACTCAATGAACCCCTATAAAGTTAGAACAGACATTCCACTAGAAGCTGTAATATTTCACATTAAATTTTTCAGTTTTAGCATCAAATATAATATGTTCACTTATCTATCACCTAAAACTAAAATCTGTGAGAGAATTAGAACTAGCAAAACAGTTTGATTTATATCTTCTTTCTTAAAACCTTTATTAGTTGCTTTCCATCCTTTCTCATCCCCTTTCACTCAGAATTTCTTGTTCTCTTTCCTTCATGTCATACTGTACCCACATGAACATTTGTTTATATTTATGCATGCACATATTATGAGATCCCAATTATGCGAGAAAAACATGCAGGTTTTTTGCTTTCTGAGATTGTGTGACCTAGTTTAATATTATATATTCTCATTTAATTGGTTTTTAAATAGTTTTCCCTTCAATTTTCATGAGAGGTGAGCACTATTCCATTTTGTATATACACTGGATTTTCAGTATCCATTCATCAATGGATAGGCAACTCGTTTGATATGTTTTATAGTTAATGAATATGATTTTAAAGGAATGAGCGTATAGAATATGTATATATACATTCATACATACATACACATATAATAAAATATATAAACTTAAGATGGCACTGATTTTGATACATTTACTTTTGAGAGGGAACAATGTAGTATATTTCTGTTCACAATCATAACATATTTCTTTATGTTTAAATCTATTATATGTCTAACAGAGGTTTGGTAAGGAGACTATACCCAGAACTCACAAAACTAAACACCAAGAAACAAGTAACACAGTTAAACAGAGAGTTTTCAAAATATACAATGCAAATGCTTGAAGGATATTTTTACATTTATTCAATACCCTCAAAAGAAATGCAAATCAAAAGTAAAATTACAGTCCATGAAGGGCATGGGAAAGTACCAGTTCATTCACTTAAACTCAGGAGCATAACACACTCCAGTAATAGAATCTCAGATGAGGCAATATGGCATGTTATACCTATGGGTTCTTGGCAGTATTGTTTGGCCTCTGTAATTTCATTGCTATAAAAGTATAATGCACCTTGTATGAGTTCAGGATAGTGGTGACAATAAATGACAAAGGACCAAGCAAATACAAGTTCTTGTAGTTAAGGTGGATGTCTAAAGAACATGTGACTGAATTGTTTGTAGTTTATGGTACAAGGAGCCAGAATTTAGATTTTCTAAATCCTACTAGTATTTTGTTCTATTATGCCAAAAAGAAACACATTTCAAAAGGACGGAATGGAGTTGGGGGAATTGGGATTGTCCATATGCTTTCAAGGGAAGACAGATCTATTTCCCTCAAGATTCCCTTGGAAATGATGTGGAAGATGAGAGGAATTCAGTGTGATGATAGAGTGAGGCAAGTGTAACAGCAAAGACAGGAAGTGAATGGGAAGTTTGTAAGCTTTTTTTTCCAATCTAGTACCATTGAAAAAACTATACCTAGTCATTTGTTGTTCAATACAGAAGTTTAAGAGAACACACTAATACTAATCAATGCAAAATTATATTTGAAAACCATCCTCTTTTCATTCAGAATGAATACTTGAATTACTAGTACTACTACTTTTGACTCATTTTTGCTGTGGTTAGGCAGATGTAATATGGTTTCTATTCTATGGAATCACAATAAAATACTTCCATTTAAAAAAAAAGAAATGCAAATCAAAACTGCATTGAGATTCTGTCTAACCCTGTTCAGAATGGCAAAGATATAAAAAATGAGAACAAATGCTATTAGGGATATGTGGCAAGGGGAACTTTTATTTACTGCTGGGACAGCAAACTGGTTTAGCCACCATGGATATCAATGTGGAGGTTCCTCCCAAACCACATGATCCAGCTTGATTCTTAGACCTATTTTCAAAGGGCTCACATCCTACTACAGAGGTACTTGTTCATCCATGTCCATTGTTCCTCTGCTTATATTAGCCAGGGAATGGAAACAGCCTAGATGTCTGTCTATTGATGAATGGATAATGAAAATGTGGTGTGTTTAGAGAATGGAATGACATACTCATGGCCTTCTTTTTTACCACAATAAATATCAGGCACGTCCGAGGGATCATCTGCAACAACCACTGGTCTGGCAGGTGGCAGCAGTCCTGCAGCTGCAAGTACAGCAGCCCCAGGTTCTGGTAAGAGACGACAGACCGAGTGTTTCCTATCAACCCCTCATGTTCCGGATGAAACAGATGATGGCCTATAGTCAAATTGAAAGAGTAGTTGAATTAAGGGCTTGGGAGTGGTATGTAGATTTGCCATTTTGCTAAGCACAGGGATAAATAGCCAATCGAATGGAAGCACATGAATTATGAACCAGTGGCTGTGGAGCCCCCCAACTAGATCAGGCCCTCTGGATAAGTGAGACAATTGAACAGCTTGATCTGTTTGGGAGGCACCCAGGCAGTGGGACCAGGACCTGTCCTTAGTGCATGAGCTGGCTGTTTGGAACCTTGGGCTTACTCAGGGTCACATGCTCAGCCTGGAAGGAGGGGACAGGACCTGGCTGTACTGAATCCACCAGGTTTAAATGAATCCCCAGGGGAGTCTGGGCCCTGGAGGAGATGGGAATGGAGGGGAGGGGGGGGGGGCGGGAGGGGGGAGGACAGGGGAACCCATGGCTGATGTATAAAATTAAAACACATAATAATAATAATAAAAATAAATAAATAAAAATCTATGAACACTTCTAACAATGTCATGAATAACACTAGTATTATCCATGTTTTCCTGGATTTAGGGAGCACAGTTGTGTCTTCTGGCCACACTACCACCCCAGGAGTCTCCTCCAACCTGCCCTCAACCTCTGCCAACAGCAAATCAGGTAAATAGAAAAGAGAAGGCTCCGAGTCTTCAGAAATCAATCAAAGGGTTGCATATGTTTTCACTCATATCCATGGACTGTAGGAAGGACATGTCTGTCTCAGGGACAGGAAGCCTAGTTCCTGCTCTATGTGTCAGTCAGTAGGAAAAGGAGAACTGCACTAGAACCTTATGTCATCATTATGTTCTTGTGTGTGCTTAAGGGTCATGATGATCCTGAGAGTCTTGCCCTGAGTTTAGGGACTCTTCACCTAGAGTTCATGACTTTCTCTGCCAGCTACAAGTTAGTACTAATGAGAAAAGTTCAGAATTGTGTCCTTCACAATCCCATTAATTGTGGAGCCATGGAAAAGGGGCCTAAGTGGGAATATATCTGAAACATCCAGTTGTTTCTGACAGGCAACTTGTCCCAGGGATCAAAAACTAACTTATTTCTATGAAAAATTAAAAAAAAAAAAGTCCAGCAAAGGATTCAAAGACTCCTGTAAGATGTGAGGTTCACAACTTGGGAAGACAGAAGCAGAAGTAGGAAGGACCCACAAATGAATAAGATGCTAGGCAGCAGAGATCACCTTGGCCTGCTGCCTTGTCACAACCATTTCACTGTGTGTTTTGAAAGGAACGACTGGACCATCAGCTGGAACGACTAGATCCCCAAGCAGTGAGCTGACCTCAACTGAAGGCAAAGCAGGTGAGTTGGTGCTGTGTCCTGGAAAGGCTGAGGCTGTCTGAAAAATGGAGAATGGTTTGTCCATACCTTGTTAATTTTTTTGAATCGCAGTTGGTAAAAATATCTGGACATGAATACACAGATATAGTTGACCCAATTCACGATGCAAAAAGATGGATTTTTGAATAAAAATGAGACTAAAAGAAATCTGCTAGAACTTTGTATTAAAATATATAGGGAGTTCTGGCATTAAAATCAGTGAATTTGTTTACTCAAATTTTCATGGAGCTGGGCAGTGGTGGCACACACCTTTAATCCCAGCACTGGGGAGACAAAGGCAGGTGGATCTCTGTGAGTTTGAGGCCAGCCTGGGCTACAGAGTGAGTTACAGGAAAGGCTCTAAAGCTACACAGAGAAACCCTGTCTCCAAACAAACAAACAAACAAACAAACAAACAAAATTTCATGGAAAGAGTGATTACAGGATGAAGTCTTCTGGTAGAAGACTTTAGATATGTGGCCCCTTTGTTGTTTTCTCATAGTCTATGAAAACTTCACCTCCCTGTTTGGTAGTGTAGATACAATGCCTATACTGAGCCTCAGCGTCTCCAATCCTGTACTCACAGCAGGTAAATTAACTGAAGGGAAAAGAATCCTTACTCAAGCCAAGAATTGGTGTCACAATTCTCTCCAGATATTTTTCAACTCTGTTATCAGCCTTATGTGATTATCCAACTAAAACAGTCAAAATGTATTTATTATAGTCTGCCCAGTAGCTGCCTTTGAAACTGTACCACACTGGACTTACAAGATCCCATGAATACATAGTCAGCATAAATGCTCATTTATTTAAGTATCATATATATGCATGTGCCTAATGTGCCCTAGGAATCCAAAGCAGGACAATGGATACCCAGGATATGGAGTTATAAGTGGTTGTGAGCTATATGAAATGGGTGATGGGGACCAGTGATCTATTACTCTAGCCCCATACATGCTTATTTTAAAGCTTGATTTATTCATTTCCTTAGAATATTGCCAAGTATGGGGTTGGGGATTTAGCTCAGTGGTAGAGCACTTGCCTAGCAAGTAGAAGGCCCTGGGTTCAATCCTCAGCTCTGGCAAAAAAAAAAAAAAAAAAAAAAAAGAATTGCCAAGTATAACACTAGAAACTGTCAACAGGATCACATCTATCACAACCTTCAAAGCAAGTGATGCAAAGATATGAAACAATTATTATGCTCCTCAGAGTATTTCTGTAAGCAGAAGTCTTGTATTTCAACTGGGCAGTAATTTTAGTCTGAGTAGAGCCATAAATCAAGTATAGAAAGAGGTTACTAATAGGAGAGTTGGGAAACATTCAGTAAGAACTATTTATAATTCAGTGGGGGATTACATCCCATTGCAATTTCTAATTTCTTTTGAAATAGGTTCTTTATAAGTCAGTCAACATTAATACCACTATGATATGTGCTATGAAATTTATTTACCATGAAATAAGAAAATAAAATAAGAAAATAAAAATAAAAATCTTCATACTGTTCTGAGCCTGTAGGAGTTTTTATCTGGCCCAAGTCAAGAGAGTGTGCCTTAGAGTCTATATTTCTGACTAACTTAACCATTGCTAGGAATAGAACATCACTGACATTATTCAAGAATAAATAATTTGATCAAAGACAAACTACCTCAAGGCCACAAAAATTCTTCTTGTGATAAATTGGCTTCTTTTCTTTTGCTTCCAATTTGCCTGTTTCATCATGCAGGCCACTTGCTGGCCAGCCCAGATACAGTGTTTGTTATTCAGTATGTGCTTCCTAGCCAGTCTGAAGCAGGGCCCTGTGTAAGCTTGTTGAATTCTATATACCCCCATTTACCTGCCTTAGCTGATATAGTGGAGTGACTCACAAGGTATTAAAGCAATTGACATCAATCCAGAGCATACCTTCTGGCTTCTTTAGCCTGCCCCAACTTCCTCCCTATTTATATTCCAACCATTGTAATGACAGAATGGAGTTCCAGAAGACATCATTGCCTCAGGTGAACTCTATGAATAGTTCTTACTGCTTTTAAGATAAATGAAGTTTTTATAGACCAACTAGACCATATTTCTCATCTATTCACATGAATTATAAATTGATTATCTAATTAGTGGTGTGGTTTTAATTGTCCTGTGCTTATTTTTGATTATCAAGTTTCTTTTTGTGGAACTTACGACAAAATAATGTTATGAATAAGGTATTGTTTATATTAAAACTACTGGAATGAAAGATATAATCTATATAGTGCACCAAAATTAAGAAAATGACTTATTTCAATTAAATTGATGAAATTACTGAATATTTTAAGTAATGACCATTTAGGTAGTAATTAAGTTCTACATTAGTTGCTAGGTCATTTGGCATCTTAGTTGGCTATTGTCAGGCTATCAGATGGGTAGCACAGGGATTTTCAGCGGAGTGCCCAAAGCTTGTCCATGAGCTCCTACAACTGTGCAACACTGTCCATAACGAGCATGAAGTGAAGAAGAAAACAGGAGTCTGGGGGTGTTGCATTTCATGTAATGCTCATGAACAATGGCTTGGACATTGTATGGTCTGAATTAAACAACTTGTATCTGGGTTTTGTAGATGTTACTTTACAAAGTATCTGTCTACCATAGACCAGAAACTTCACAAATGGTTGTTTTTCTACATACCACATGAGGAACTCAGGTTATAGAATAAAGTCCTGGGAGTAGAATTTGGTTAACAGTTCTGGTGTCTACCAACAGGGCCCTTGGAGCAAGGCACTTCCCAGAGTCTGATAAATGGAAAAATAATATTAGCTTCAGACTACTATGAGGACACATGACTTTTAAACATTCCTTTTTGCTTTAACTAAGGAGAAATAGCAAGTTCTACCACACCAGTGTCTGGAAGTGGAGAAGGCAGCACACCCAGGGAACAGGGCTCTGAAGGGACAAGCCTAGGAACCTCAGGTGAGTCAGAATATGCACCTTACATTAGACATTGAAAATATCCAAACTGTGGAAGATGGGGTGGGTGTGCAAAACGTGGAAATGCATAAGATGATTAAAACGTTGACTTGAATTGCTTTCAACCACTGCTACTGTGTTTATTGAGCAGAGTAGGGGAGTCTGTGATACGGTAGTTACGTCAGGAAGAGGCAGAGGAAACATCTGGAACAGCAGGAAGAGGGGGCTCCTGCAGTCTCAGGAGCACTTGTGGCAAGTCACAACACAGATGTGAACAAGATAGAAGTGAGAGATTGAGATCAAGGGGAGGTAACAGGGTGGCAGTGTAGGATTTGAGATACAAGTGAAACTATGCAATGTCCCGAGACTGTTCTCTGTTGGTACGTCAAGCACTGTTCTTCCTGCTGCTCCTCGGCTGTTCCAGGCATGAGTCGGGGAGCAGGTACAGCTCACATTTGCAGCTGCTGGTTCAAACACATATGGAGTAGCAGGTAGTGGGCGGCTGATAGGGGAACTCCAGGCAGTGGGCCTGAGGATTTTGCATTAAGAAGGCAGTTGGCATCAAGGCTTTCACTGAGAACCTTCACATTGTTTTTCATGTACTGTTATAAGCCCCAAAGACTGGAAATTGCTTTTAATCGAATATCCCCATTAATATTGTAATGGCTGTGTTCAAAGTATCCATGGGAACAGATTACAGGCTTTACAAAATAATTCATTTCATACACATACATGGAAAATCTGATTTGGATAGAACTTCTACACTTAGACTGGTGGAGTTTTCTGTCTCAGATGTTTATGATAATGTTCAATGAGTTGATGATATCTGGAGCAATTTTAAAGGCCATTTCTTTTAAATTGGTAACAGCAGGTCCTATCACATCCACACATGTTGCTGAGAAAAGCAGCTCACCTGGGCAACACAGCCCTGGAGTCACCAGTCCAGCAGTGTCAGGTGAGTCAGGGCCTGCCCTTCAATGTCCTATGATGGGGAAAGTATCAGAGGAAGGCTGGAGGAGTCCTGAAAGAAACACACAGGTTGCTATTTTGCCCACATTTCTTAATATCCCCACAAGGGAATGAGCATATGTTAAAATGCCTTTGGTCTAGTTTGTTGGGGACAAATGGAGAGTTGATAAGACCCTCAGGATCATGCTTGTGAGCAGAGCAAGACCATGAGTGTGAACATAGCAGGGTCAATTGTGTGAACACAACAGGAGCATTAGGCCAGGAACCTCTCACTCTGATGCCCCAACAAGTACAGTAGTGTAGATGTAATTCTGAACGGTCTGATTAAATAAGAAACACAGAGCCAAATGCAGAGTTAAACGCCCAGACATCAGAGGGCAGTAGCCTAGAGCTGAGACCACCTTCTTACCACCCACTGCCTCTGCCATCCTGCCCCTGAGAAAGAGACCTACTTCCTGTGTGTCTGTATTTTTTTATTGCCTTTCTGTTCTGCCTTCTCATTGGTTCTAAACCCAACCACATGACTTCCTTGTCACTGCATGTCTATAAAGACCTCTAGGTCTCTATGGTTGGTATTGAGATTAAAGGCATGTGTCTCCATGCTGGCTGTGTCCTTGAACACACAGAGACTCTGCCTGTCATGTGTTCAGGATTAAGGGTGTGTGCTACTACTGCCAGACTTCTTTCTGGCTTGCTCTTAGCTCTGACCGCCAGGCAACTTTATTTATTAACATACAAATAAAATCACATTTCAGCACAAATAAAATGTCACCTTACAATAAGAGCTACTAATTTAGAGTTGAGGTGGGATCTGGGTCAGTTGTCTCTAAGACTCAGATTGGGAAAATGGGGGTAAGGAAATGTGAACAAGAACAACTTTGAAGGAACTAATGTCATGAAGGAACCATGGAATGACCCAGTGGTTTCTTCCTTCACTGTTTAATGCACAGGCACAAATGGAGGAACAAGCACAGCTACTACCAGAGCCACAGCAGGAAGCACATCTGTAAGGACAGGTAATGATGGGCAGGGAAAGGTGATAGGCAAGGAGGATACCTGAGAGCTTAGTGTCCTGATTCCATCAATGATAGAAGTTTTCCTGAAGAGTTGTCACATCATTTCCTGTATAAGGCCAAGTGCTCCATAGATGAGAAAGATACACAAAAATGTTTGTTGCATTTTGAGTTCTGAATGAACTTTTTTCCCTCAAATACAACAACAGGCTTTATTAATCCTTATGTTTAATTGATTTGTAGTATTTTAATCTTTCACTGTTGCTTTAATGTATCATGTAGTAAAGTTCTGCTCCTCCTTCCTTGAGTGTTGAAAATGCTCACGCAGATATTTAGGCAGCTAATTATTTTTTTCTGTGACTTAACAGAGGCAAATCTACAATCTTCAGCTGTAACCACATCAACAGACAAAGGTAAGTCTTGGAATGACTTAATAAGTCACTTGGGAAAGTGCAAAAATAGTTTAATAAAATAATGATGTACTTACTTGACACTTGAGAGATTCCCTGCTAACCTCACATGCACACCTTGAATGTTAGTCAGCATTAATGGCGAGGTGATGACATCCCTGTGATTTGGAATATTAGGAAATGTATAAGCTATAAAACGGCATTAGAACTCACCTCTGAAACTTCTCCCATTCTGTGAATAAACTTACAACCCTTACCCCACCAAAAAGATAAAAAGAATGTGCTTGCCCTTGGGAATCTAGGCTGTGAGAGTTCTGACTTAAGTATGTCTTAGACACTTTGCAGAATAATATTCATTAATAAAATAATTTGTTGAAAAATAGAATGTACATCGACTGTCTGAGTTAGGGTTACTATTGCTATGATGAAACACCATGACCAAGGAAACTCATAAAAGGAAACATTTAATTGTGGGCAATAGTTGACAGCTAACATCCTGATCTGTAGGCAGAAGGGAGAGAAAGAAATAAACAGGGAGTGGCATGGCCTTTAGATATGTCACAGCACAAGCATAGTCACACATCTGCCCCAACAAAGCCACACCTCCTATTCCTTCCAAAACAGTTCCACAAGCTAGAGAAGCATATATATGAGCCTGTGGGGACCAGTCTTGTTCAAATTATCAAACAAAGGAAGAAAGTTTAAGATACTAAGTAATCCAGAGTCTTCTAACTGATTATAATTTTAAAACAATACCCATGAACCCAGTTTCCTAAAGACTGAATTAGGTTATTGAGGCCTTATGAAAAACTCAGTCCCTTGTAACCTTTGTTTATCAAGCACTGTCATGAGCAGGAAATGTGAGATTTTGTTCTTGGCTGAGAGCAATCCCACACTGCTTCTTACAGGAGTGATGTACTAAGGCCTCAAATTGAGCTCATATTCATGGGAAAACATACCAATGACACAGTGGGGTAGTATTTCTCTGTTGAAAAAGGCTTAGGTTTTTATTAATTCTCTTTAAATATTTTTCTTTTCTACTTAATTTGACCACAATTTTGAAGCATAAAACTACCACAGGTTGAGACTGCATTATTATTAGTTATTATCTCATGTATGTAATATAATCAGCTGGATATAGATGCCAGAGTTTGACTTGTGAATGTGTTCTTAACCAGTTCAGTGACCTGGAGTATGCCCCGAATCACATCCAAACATATCCAAGGAACAATAAGTGCAGTTGGAGTAGATCTAAACAGCACGGATATTTGATTTTTGTCTAGGGCATTTTCAGTTGCTGTTTTCTCATTATTAGGTGAAGGAGGGCCCACTATGTCAACACCTACAAAAGAAACAGCCGGCACACCCAGGGAAGAAGGCACTGCAGCTACCACCCTAGGAATCTCAGGTAATTCCAAGCATGCACTAAAGTGTCTAAGATATGCCCAAGCAGGAAAACATGAAGGCTGTTGTGGACATGGTGGGAGTGCAGGCCATTGAAAGTGTGATTGCGTTTCCCAGAATCCTCTTCAAAGCATCAGCAGTGCATTGGAATCTATTGCTCTTCTTTGCCAGGTTCAACGGGAGGATCTGTGGGAACCAGTGCTGAAGCTGGAAAGGGAAGCTCACCTGGAACACTAGGCACTGGGACCACCAGCTCTGTTACACCATCAGGTCAGAAAGCCTCTTCAGGGGCTGAGGTCCTCACTGGGGTTTACAAGGAGACCCAAAAAGATGATATTGTAAATACCAATGGCCCAAGATATCCTGAACGACTTTATTCTTAGACTTCTCTACTTATTAAACCCCATTCTTCTGTCATAGGAACAAGAGGAGGAACAGATGTAGCCACCACTGCAGTTGCTGAGGAAAGCACGCCTCAAGGAACAGGTACTGAGGCTATTTAGCAGAGGTAAACTGAGGCAGTAGATTTGTGAACTTGGTGTTCATAATTTCATCAGTGGTCCAGTTTCCTGGGAACTGTCTCACAGTTTGCCATTTGCTGCCAATTGCTGTAGATATCAGAAACAAACCCAAAATGTTTGGTTATTTTTAATACTCTATGTGATACTAAATGGAATATAGAGAAAGCAAGAAAGATGATTATCTCCTCACTTGTCTTTTCAGACATATCAGATTTTTATATTAAGAGAGGATAGAAACAGAAAAGAAGAAGCAAACAGGGAGAAATTATGTGAATTGTGTGGATGATGTTATAGGAATAAGGAAAGACAAGATCATGAGATGGTGAATATTAAGTCATCCACACCAAGGAAGACTATTCTAATGGACAGGACACATAATCAGAATTAAAGGACTTAATGAGATTAAGCATATCATCTCCCAGTGTTGTATGAAGGCAGATTCTTCCATTTTTTAAATGAAGAAGGATTCTTAACACTTTAAGAAAATATCTAACTCCTCATTGTCTTGAACTGACCCTTACCTCACTCATCAGTATCAGGCTCAACCAGGATCACATCTGCAACCACCTCTGGAGAAGCAGGTGTCAGCACTCCTGGAGAAGCTCACACTGGAGCCCCAAGTTCTGGTGAGATCCAATTCCTTGGGGTGATGGCTTAGCCACCACCATCAATAAACTCCAAATAGTGTGCTCACTTATGTAATCTTATTCAATCAGGATTAGAATAAATGGCTTGGGAGACTCAGAAGGGCAGTGCTGTACTTTTGTTTAACAAAATACGTATAAATAATTAATTATAGCAGTTATAGGAGGTCCATAAAGATCCTGAAAACTACCAAGCAACTCTTGGTTCTAGGAACCATAGTGTGTTAGCAGGCTCCTCCCTTCCAATCCATGGAATAAAAGCTAGACAAAGCACAACTCCTCTGAGTTTTTGACAGAGAGATGTCTGACAAAGCTGTGCGAACAGAGTTCATTTTCTGTGTGTAGAGTTGATGTAGAATGGCAAGGAATAGCTAGGGATCACAGCAATTCACTGTACTCCATAACATTAGTGGTAAGAGTTTTGGGGTGTTTGGTGTGGCTGTGATCTACTCTGAGTGTGCTTATGGCCATGGTGATTTGAGGACTCCTTACAACTTATAAGGTTGTAGAACATGAGATGACGATATTGTGTGTATTGTGTGCAATGCTGCCTGGATTAAAGAATCCACTAGAAATATTTTTTGACTGTTGATGGAAGACTCTTGATAGAATCATTGAAATTAAAGCTCTATGAAAAGTAATTTTAAGGATTATTATTTATTCTTTAGATAGTGCATGGTGTGTGTGTGTGTGTGTGTGTGTGTGTGTGTGTGTGTGTGTGTATGTATGTTATTTCATTGGCCATAGAGGTCAGATATGTGGGATTCTCTTGTTACTAGGGTTAGAGATGGTTGTGAGACACCACTACATGGGTGCTGGGTACCAAACTAAGGTCCTCTGAAAGGGCAGGATATGCTCCAAGCCACTTTAATTTCTCTTAGTAAGTGTACTTATTTATTTACAAAATTATTTATTATCTTTTGGGAATTTCATACAATGTATTATGATCTTGTTTGTGTCCTTCTCCCAGGTCTTTCCACATCAAACCCACACTTCACTAGTCATATAACTTTGTGTAGTCTTTGTTTTTCAAACCCAAGGGTTTCCAGTCTGTACCTTATACTGGGTCACGATGTGCTGAAATACACAACAGACCTTTTGCACTGTGAAAGAAACGTCGTTACAAGAAGACCTGTTATCACTTTTTTGTCCATAGATTTGTGTTGTAACACAGCAGTGTTCCCTTTCCTCATCATTCTTAAGGCACTTTAAGGTAGCAGTGGGTGACAACTTGGAAATGGGAGATTAGTCTCTGTGACATGTGTTTGAGTTCACTGGAGATACCTGCTTGAGTTGGGCTCTTGGAAGTATATTAGTAAAGTGACCTTTACTATGTCAATAAATTATATTGAATCTCACAAACAATTTGATACTTAGAGAAGATTTTTACCAATATTATACATACGTATATATGTATAATTGTCCAACACATTTAAAATTATTATTTCCTCATCAATTGGCATAGGAGGTACCACAAGACAAATATCCACTGAGGGAAAAGGCAGCACACCCAGGGAACAAGGAACTGGAGCCACAAGCCCAGGAACCTCAGGTAATTCCAAACATGGACCTGAGCATCTAAAGTGTAGACCTCGGATAAAACCTGAAGGTTGTGGTAAAGATGATAACAATACAGATCACTGACAGTCTGGCTGCATTTGCTAAGGGCCCTTCAGGTGACACAGCACTGCTCTTGCTTGGCAGGTTCAACAGAGGGATCTGTGGGAACCACCAGAGCAGCAGGCGAAGGTAGCTCACCTGGAAGCCCGGGCACTGGATCCTCCAGCACTGTGACACCACCAGGTCGGACATGGGCACTTTAGGGGCCATGGAGGGGACAGCACATGGTGTGACCATGGGATTGAGAGAGACTGAAACAGCTGTGGAATCTGAGGACATGTATGGAAGATGAGTGTAGCTATCTGTGCATGTTAACTTCCATCCTTCTTCCCATAGCATCAAGAGGAGGATCAGAAGAAGCCACCACTGTAGCTCCTGGAAAGAGCACATCTGGAGGAACAGGTACTGTGAGAGCCAACAGAGGGACATCCAGCAGCAGATGTGATCTTAAATAGCACTTAAGATTTCCTCACAGACAGTAAATATGAACATTGTTCACATGGAATCAAGTATATAGGCGACCACAAATGTACCCCAAATCTTTCTTCTACATCTTAAAAGTAGTTCAGATTTCAATTTGGCAAAAAAGTAACCTGTAGGTATGCCTGGCTCACTCAACTTCAGGTTGGAAAGTGAAAAACTAAATATGTACACTGGTACAAGAACAAGAATAATTAGTACAGAAATGAAGTGGTGTAGCATGCCACACTTACCATGTGAAGACTGTTCTAGAAAGACAAACCAAAGGCATTTATAGTTGAAACTTGAATTATGTGTATAGAAATATTTTATTTCTGTCACATACATTGCAAATTTAGCTGAATGCCAGGGCTACCTGGTATGCTTCATTTGTCTTGAAAAATAGCTCTCCATGCTAGTGACGGTATGAGTAATCTTCACTATGTCTCTATGTAGCTGATGAGACAGTTATAGCCGGTGTGGTGTGCAAAAGCAAGCTTATTTCAAGTTACTTTCACAAGTTGATGACCTGTGTGTGTTCTTAAGCTAACATTTTGCCATGGTAGGCACACCCAAAGCATCTTCTGGAACAACTTCTGAAGCAGCTGCCAGCAGCACCTCTGGGACAGCAGGCCCTGGATCCCAGGATTCTGGTAGGTCCACAGATGTCCCTGGTAACTTAGAAGCCAGTAGACATGAAAGTTATAGGAAGTGCTGAGCTATTAAGTGAGTTTCTAACTGGGACTAAATGAGGATTAAGAAAATAATGTGGATATGCCTTTTGCTGTAAACTCCAAATTATTCATGGTTAATAGTAAGGAAAAAAAACACAAGTTCAACACCACCTTTTGTTTGTTTGTTTGCTTCTCTTTAGCTTCTTCAAGGACCACCACTGCTGGTTCAGTGGCCCCAGCCAAACCATCCACCTCTGCGAGCACGGAACCAGGTAAGCAAGTGGGAGAATTCACTGTGTGTTCAGTGTCACATTCTTCTGGTTGTTATCTTCACTTGGGACTCTACCATGCTGGAGAATGAAAAGGAATCCAAGAGACAGAGGACAAGAAGCTCAGCTGCTGACCATCAGCTGGCCTGTAGCTGAGGGATGGATGGATTAGGTGTTCTCTAATCAGAGAGAACTACGTAGACACCCAGCCTATATTGATGGGGGATGAACAAATTCAGCATCCCGAGTGGAGTAGTCTGTAAGAACAGCAGAAGACAGTTCCAATTTTACAGTCTTTGCTATGAGTTGAAACATAGAAAAAATTTTAAGATATATATTCAAGAATTGCACAGAATAATGGTATCAGAATCCTTAGAGAGCAGGTATGTATTGCTCAAATCCTTAAGGTTGCTTCCAAAATGCTGTCTGGATTGCAAACAATAGGGATTAAATGTCTGGAGAGCTATTAAAAATGATGCTAAGGAAATGACAAATATTTTATTCAAGAACAAACAAACATCAAGATAACCTAACGAATATACAGGGTTCTCCTGGTTAATTTTTCTGTAAACAAGAAATGGAGACATGAATGTAAGTCGAGGAGAGCTATGTTAAGATCAGAGTGCAGGTTATGTGTTTGACATCATCACAGATCATGGTCCTGCTTTGTTTTGTACTTTGAAAGGAACCAGTGGGCCATCTGTTGTTGAAACAACTGGAATCCCAGAGAATAAACTGACACTTCCTGAAGCTGACTCAGGTCATAGAAGATGCATTTTAATGTCATGACTTCTGTCATGGGGAGAGTCACTCTCAAGCAATGCCTCTTTTAAGTCATAACAATTGAAACTCAACTACAAGTTTATGTAGCATGAAGGACTCCATTGTAAAAAGATTTTCATAATGTTACTAACCAAAATCTTCTGGATGCATTGAATTTCCCATGTACCAAATGATTGCAGGGTCAGGCTACCTATAGGAACCAAAGTCCACATAGTCTTTAAATGGGAAATCCTTATTACTTTCTCAGGCTCTCCTGAGACTTCAGCTCCCATATCTTCACTAGCTAGAAGTCTAGGTAAAACCACAGCATTGAGGTCCAGTGTCACCTCACCTGGAAGCCTATCAGGGAAACTAAATAGTAGAGAAAGAACCTGGGCTCTACCCTATTCATTGTTTCAAGTAACGATGGTCAGAACAGGATAATGTACAGATGGTTCCTCCTAAAATGGCATTGATTTATTGTACCTTTAGTCTCTTAAATGTTGCTTTCATGTGTAGCATATTGCGGTTGGAAGATCCCAACAGCTGACCACTTTAAGTTTTCATAGGCATTTTAAAAGATAGGTGATTTTTTTATGTTCCATATCATAGAGAAATGGAATATTACCAGGTGTAATCTGAGCAGGTACCAATGAAGACAGAAATGACAGAGCCTTGTATTTTGAAAAGAGCAAGAAATGTGTGAGATGCCCTTTCCATAGATGCTTGCCCAGATTGTTCTCTGCTTCCTCTCAAAACTTTACTGCACAAAGTAAAGACTCAGCTCAAAATGGCTAAGTATTAGAGATAGCTATGTTAGTAAAATTGCAGGAAAACAAGTACCATGTCAATAGCTATTTAAAAAATGGTCTTCATGCAAACATGTACTGTGACTTTTTAAATTTTAAAATGAGATTAATTACTTAATCTCATTTCTTAATTTGTATTATAAAGGCTGTGTTTAAAGCACCTGTCTACTGCAGACTGGAATGTTTATACTCTATTATTTTAGAGCATATGGCTTAAGAAGCAGAGCTTTGTGTAGAAAAATCTAGACCTGGACTGCTTGTGCTAATTTTAAACATAACTGTAGACCAATGTGTACCAGGTTTTTTTTTTCTTTTTTCCACATCGGATAAAAATTAAACAATAGTATTTTGGTCGTGGCTGTTGATGAGACTGTTCAATGTTATTACATTGAGCACAATTTTAAATTTCACTTTCTTTTTAATGGGCTTCAGCAGGCCCTACAACACCCCCACCTAGTGGCGAGAAAGGCAGCACACCCAGGGAACACACCTCTGCAGTTACAGTCCATCAGGACCTGCATATCAGGGTCTAGGAGAGAAAATGATCACAGGAAGGATGGAAGAAACATGCTGAGCACACAGTACATTCCAGTATACATCTTCACTTCATTAGCACTGAGTTTGTCTTAAGGACATTAAATACATAAATAAATGGCAAAATTAAATGCATCCCATAAAATAGATCATACACAATTATTCTAAAAAACTGTATGTGTTATATGATCAAATGTTGGAAATGCTGAATTGGAAATGAAGAAGTGAAAAAAGAATATATGAAAGAGATGTGAACCCAGAGAGCAGCCTAGCATGATGAACTTTATCAGCGGTCCTAATGTCCATGTGCTGTTTCCTCTAAAAGGGACCACTGCACCATCAGCTGGTGAAACAACTAGAACCTTAGGCAGTGAATCAACCAAGCCTGGAGAAGAACCAGGTAAGCAGGTGCTGTTCAGAATTGTGGACTTACTTGAAGCACAGTAGCTGCATCAAGTATATGAACATCTAGTTAACCAATCCCAGGTTCTTAATTGTGTCTGTGTGAAAACAGAGCCAGAACAAAAAACTAATGTATTGAAGACTATCATAGTAGAATATAAGTTTAGGGAACTCAGGTCTGACATTTACTGCATTCATCTATTATATTCTCTTGAGGAACAATAATTAGAAAACTTCATTGTTAACCAGGCCGACCCAAATTTTAAATGAGCATTCCCTTGATGTTTTCTCGGGCTCTATTGAAACCTCAGCTCCCATCAACTCCTCAGCTGAAAGTGCAGGAACCCGAGCAAACCTAAATCCCAACTTTATAAGTCCTGGGCTCACAGATAGTAAACAGTTGTGAATGAGAATTCTGGCCCAAGTATTTTTAAAGGAATTCTTAACAGACTTTTTTTTTTCCTATAGTACAATCCAGGCTTAATTATTCCTTGTATCTAATTGAGTCATAATATCTTTAATCTTTCATAGTTGCTTTATCATATCCAGTTATAATTTTATGTTCCTCATTCCTTCAGTGTTGATGATGCTGATACAGATTTTTAGGCAGCTAATTATTTTGTCTGTATCTTACCAGCAACAACTCTAGTTTCTACAGGTGTAACCACGACAACAGACAAAAATAAAGGAAATACCAATGACCTACCATTCAGAGACGGTAAGAACACATAATCAGTCAATAAGAATAGTGTAAAAATATGTTAAAATGATGATATTATTACTTGACACTTCAGGGTTTCCCTGTTAACCTCACATATGTACCTTGTAAATTAATAAACATTAGTGGCTATGTGATGACATTTCTGTGAGTTGGGGTATTATTAAATGTACAAGATGCAAAAGTGCATTAGAACTTCCCCATTCTTCAATCTGTAGGTAAAAGCTGAAACCAACAAAAGATAAAGAAAATGTGTCTATCCTTATGAATGTAGTCTATTGAGAGTCTTTAACTAAAAGTTATGACTTAGAGAATTTGCAGGACAATATTCATTAATGAGATGATTTGTTGAAAATAGAACTTACAGAGTGTCTTAATTAGGATTTACTGTTGCTGTGATGAAGTACCATGGCCAAGGCAACTTCTACAATAAAACATCTAGTAGGAGCCTTGCTTACAGTTTCTAAGTGTTAGTCTATGACCACCATGGCAGGGAGCACAGCAGCAGTCATGAAGTCATAGTTCTGGAGCAGTAAGTGAGAGGGTCTGCCCTGCTCTGTGGGCAGAAAGTAGAGAAAGAGCTAGATTGGGCCTGACTTGGGCTTTGAAAACCTGAAAGCCCAACCCCAGTGACATGCATCCTCCAACAAAGCCACATCTCCTATCAAGGTCACAAATCCTCCAACAAGGCCATACCTCCTAACCCTTGCAAAGCAGTCCTATGAACAGGGTAACAAGCATACAAATATTTGAGGCTTTGGGGCCCATTCTCATTCAAAGTATTACACACAGGAACACAGTTCAAATGAATAAATAATTTTGTATCCTTTAACTTGTTTTGGGGTTTTTTTTTTTTTGTTTTTTTTTTTTTTTTACAAGACGGGGTTTCTCTGTGTAGCCCTGGCTGTCCTGGACTCACTCTGTAGAACAGACTACCATGGAACTCACAGAGATCTGCCTGCCTCAGCCTCCTGAGTGCTATGCCACCATCACCCAGCAACTGATTATAATTTCAAAATGATATCCATGAACCCACGTTTCCTGAAGTCCGAATCAGGATACTAGGACCTTATGGAAAACCCAGTCCCTTGTGCCCTTTGTGTATCACACTGGTGATGAGGAGCAGATGCAAGATTTGCTTCTCTACTGACAGCAATCCCACACTGCTTCTTGCAGGAGTGGTGTACTAAGGCCTGAAACTGAGCTCATACTCTTGGGAAAACATTTGATTGACACAATGGGATGATATTTCTTTGTTGAGAAAGGCTTAGGCTTTTATTGATTATCTTTAAATATGTTTCTTTTCTACTTACATTCACCACAGTTTTAAACTATAAATCTATCACAGCTTGAGATTGTTATATTAGTTATTGTCTCATGTATGTAATGCATTCAGCTGGATCTAGATGCCAGAGTTTGACTTGTGAATGTGTTTTTAACCAGTTCAGTGACCTGGAGTATGCCCCTGAATCACATCCAAACACATGCAAGGAACAATAAGTGCAGTTGGAGTAGATCTAAACAGCATGGATATTTGATTTTTGTCTAGGGCATTTATAGTTGCTGTTTTCTCATTAGTAGGTGAAGGAGGGCCCACTATGTCCATGCCTACAAAAGGAGCAGCAGCCAGCACGCCCAGGGAAGAAGGCACTGCAGCTACCACCCTAGGAATCTCAGGTAATTCCAAACATGGACTGAAGTGTCTAAGATATACCCAAGCAGGAGAACATGAAGGCTGTTGTGAACATGGTGGACGTGCAGATCATTCAAAGTGTGATTGCGTTTCCCAGTATCCCCTTCAAAGAAGCAGTACATTAGAATCCAGTGTTCTTCTTTGCCAGGTTCAACAGAGGGATCTGTGGGAACCTCCACAGCAGCAGGCAAAGGAAGCTCACCTGGAACACTGGGCACTGTCTCCAGCACTATGACACCACCAGGTCAGACAAGGGGTTGGTTCTCTCCCTGCTCTGCTACCCCTTCTTTTCTCTACCTGTTTTCCTCCATTCACCTCTTCTATACTTTATTCCATTGTCTTCCCCATCCCTTTCCTTAAAGACATATTTTCCTCATCTTGTGGACCATTTTCTTGTTTTTTTGCCTTTACTCACATTTGCTCCCATCTGGATACATTTATTTAACAGCTGGAGGCTAAGAGCTACACATGAGAGTCACATGTTTGTCTTTCCGAGTCTAGGTCACCTGACTTTATATGCTTTCATTTTGTCCATATTCTGGCATATTTCATAATCCTGTTTTCATATGTATCATATTTTTATTATCAGCTTGTCTTTTGATAGACATCTAGACTTAATCTTTTTCCTTGCTATTGTAAAAAAGAGCAATATTACATGGATACACATATGCCTCTCCAGTAGGATATACACTCCTTTGGGTATTGGCCCAGAGCTCACTTTTAGATAAAGGGTATTATTAATTGAGGTTAAAAGTAATAGATTTACCCTATTTTTGAAAAGATCATATTACCAGTGTATGACAAGGCTGGTCTATACACCTTAAGTAACATCTCTGTATTTTTAGGGCTATGTCCAATTTCAGGGACCTCAAGGATGTGTGTATGTGTATATATGGTGTTAGGAAAATAGAAGTGAAAATAGTCTCTAAACTTAGAATCTGTTTCTGCACAGTGGAAATAAATACTAGCCTGTTGAATGTTAAAGCTGGGTAAGATGTGTATCAGTCTACTAAAGAACCTGCAGCCAAGCAGGTATAATCCATTGCATTCATGTTCCCAGTATAATCAATAACAGCCCTCAAGTGAGAGATCTTAACAGCATCATTTGTTTAAAAACAGGTCATGCTAAATTCACCTTTGGAAAGAATGCATGTGGATGCAATGTTCAGAAATGACTCTGTGGAAAACTTTTCTTATCACATCTCTTAGATACTGTGTTTCTGTTTCAATGTTTAATTAGCTGGCTAAATATTTCCTTATGCCAGAAATACTTTTCCCCAAAGTATAAAGCAATTTAGTGACACCATCAGCTTAAGCCTGAATGTGTACCTGTGCTCACAGAACAGTAGCACAAAGGCTCAAGGCACTAATGGGGTTTTACTTCATAAAGATCAGACATTGATGGATACATAAACTAGAAAATGCAGGTATTTCTATTAGTCACAGAGAGGGATGCATAGTCCATACCTGGAGAACTTAGAAAGGACAGAGTAGATTCCAGAGACTGGGAAAGATGCCCCCAGGAAACAGTACACAGATTCCTCGTAGTAGAGGTGAGATGCCAGCAAGGGCATCAAAAGAAGGACAGATCAGGAGATCCCATCCTGGCAGAGCATCAAGTAGCGTTCAGAGCCAGGAGGAAACAGTCCCTTCTCAGAAGAAAAATACTAGGAGACTACCAGAGATCATCAGGTGAGAGCATTCATGGAGTTGGAGGAATGAGGGTGGGGGCTCACAGAAAGGGAACTGAGCATCTATCGAGAATACTGACTGGCCTTATCTAGAGAAGAGGGAGGTATTTTGGAATGTAAAAGATTCCCTGTGCATCCTGGTTATCAAAGGGAATAATGAAGCGTGGGAAAACAAGGTTGTGTTCTTAGAGGACAGTAGTTAACAGTCAGAAGTCAGATGAAGGAGAAGGCCCACTTAAAAAAAAATATCCCTTTTTTGTAAGAACGTAAGAGGGAGCTCTTGGTCTGGGAAACATGGGGCATAGTGGAAGCCCATCTGCTGCAGCATAGATCTCCTGTTACTATGCCACCACAAAAACCCAATCCCGAAAAAGGGGAAAGAGAACTCCAATGTCTGCACATAATCTTTGTGCAGTTATTCCTTTGTGTAAATTAAAATGTTCAGGAATAGCAAGCAATTTCTAAAAAACAATCACCAAACAGTACAAAAAATGCAACATTAGCAGTGATTTTTAAATAAAAAATAAATAAGGATATAAAGAGGTGTAAAATATGAATTTGGAAACTTACAGTAAAAATATATGAATAGCAGAAATATCAAAAAGCAATTGATGAAAAGTAAGGAGGCAGATTGAGAGTAGTGAAAATTATTTCAGATATGAAGGATAAATAACAAGTTGTCCAATAAGGAATAAAAATGACTAACAATATAGAAAAGGGACTTGGGGGAGGGGATAGGACTGAGTGAAAAGAGGTCTCCCACCCAAACATTGCAGTACTGTTAATTTAATTTAATTTTTTCAGACAGTGTCTCATACATATAACAACAATTAATGAAAAAAGAAGTCATGAATTTGAAAGAACAGGGAGGGATATATGGGAATGTTTGAATGGAGGAAAAGGAAAAAGGAAATGTTAAAATATCAAAAATAAAATAAAAACATGTTGATAGATTACTGACAGAAAAAAAAGATGAAAATTAGATAAACATTGCTAGGTAATGGGAGGTAAGTGGCCAAATGAGTCATTAAGAGTTCATGAATGAAATAAAAGAAAGGTAACTCTGCTAAGGATGAAAAATGAGCATCCAGGAAGAAGATGCTCGACATTTGAATTAATCAAGTGAAGGTGTTCTCAGTAATAGGGAGCTCAGTGATAAAATTCATAACAGTAATTGGTCTGAGACAAACAGAAACAGTTTTCTCCAGAGAGACTCAAAAGGCATTGGATTACCATTGTCTCACAGAGGAAAAAACAAAACAAAACAAAAAAACAAAGATAGGAGGAATGAATGATTTCTTCCTTAAAATTACACAGATCCTTCAGCCATCCACTCACTATCTTAGTACAGAATCACCAGATGCACTCCCTGACTGAAGGCAGGGAGGTGACAGTGTCAGGCAAGTCACACAACCATTTGACACTTCTACAGTCAGTAATAAGCTGGAATAGGTAAGACTTGGAAACGTGGGGTTTGAAATAGATGATTGGATTCACACACCTTCAAAATGTCAATTCAAACAAGACTGAATTGTCATTTTTCACTTTTTGGAATTGGCAGAAATCCAAAAGTTTGACAACAATGCTGTTGACAGGTCATGGAAGAAACAGGTGGTGTTTCGTGTCTGGCAGGTGGGTGCTCACCATGAGACATCCCACGGAGGCCTGCCAGACAAAGGGAACAGAACTACAATCATTTACCCTTTGGCCCAGAAGCCCTGCGTTCTTATTCTAGGATGCAGTAGGAGATGACATATGACATATACATACACTGCTAGTTCTGTTGGGGTTTTATTTTGTTGTTGTTTGGTTTTTTTGTTTTTTTAACAGAAGAAAAAAAAACTTGTCTTCAGTAAAAAGGATGGGGCTGGGTTGGGGGTGAAATCTGCTGCAAAATTTCACCATGCCAAGGTGGTGAAGGAGGAAAGAGGCACTAATGTAAAGATCTGTTTCTGAATCTCATCACGGAGAAAGCAGAAGCAGAGCTCCCATATAATCTACAGCCTCATGCATTGGCATGATAGCCTCGTGTGTGCAAATGTGCTTCCAGAAACCAGAAGATAGCAGAAAGGGAATAGGAAGCTCTGAATTCTCTTAGTGTTCCGTGAAGTTGCTTTTTTATCCCTACCCTCACAGTTGTCCCACAGATTGAAATTGTACATTGCAGCCCAAACCCCAGCCTTTCAGTATTTCAAACAGCCTTGGGGGTTCTACTAAGAAATGGGGGGGGGGTTGCATTTTAATAGTCTTAGCTAGTGACTCTTAGACACATTTGGGATTGAGGCTAATTGTTGATGATTAAGAATGATTACCATACAACCATTCTGGAACAGAGAAAACAGTCAAGACTTTGGATGAAGAATAATGGACTGGTGGTTAGGTGAAGTTGAGAAAAGCTGCAGTATTCCAGTTAAAATGAAAGGAAATGGGACCAGGGTGGCAAAACTGGTCATGGGAACATCATGAGTCCAACAGCTTATTTTAGTTGAGCATGATTATATTACTTTAGCCTGCTCCCTCTTCTTTTAGCAGGGACCACTGGAATCTCAGGCAAATCAAGTGTAGCAACAGGAGGAACCACCACCCTGCCAGGCAGTGTGTTTGCATTGCAATTCAGTAAAGGGTTCAATAATCTCAGCAGTCTATCCATTCCAATCAGTTATATTGATCACAAGCAAAGCCACTGAAATATTTGAAAAGAGGGTGGGTACAGGGCAGGAACAGAAAAGATTATTTAACAATTGTCTTCATTTCCCCGAAACTGTAGAAGGTGATCTAATCCCAGCTTTTTTGAATGTTGGTCAGGTGGAGCTACCAAGGGACAAGACAACACAGGCGGAGTTTCCGTAACTGAGGCCACCAGCTCTGAACACCCAACAGGTAGGCAGAGCATATCAAACTTTCCCAACAATGTTCAACACAAAGAAAGACCCTCAGGTATTTACAAGTCTGAGAGTATTTTTGAAGGATCCAATTGAAAGAGAATGATTAAGGTAAATTTAAAACTTAGAAAATTGCCATTTTAGTTTCACTGTGAATTTTTGCCTATATAGCATTTGTAAGAAAGCAGAGGTCTCTAGGTAGACCCTTGTTATTGTCAAATTGGCTCTAACTGGAACACCAGAGCTGGCAACTACTTCACCTTCAATGAAGCTGCAAGTGAAGCATTGTTTATATCTAAAAGCATGCCTAACTGGTGGACATTGGAGATCTTAGGCCAAAATTGGATATAAGAAGGACTTTGCAAATAATTCAATTATAAATTACTCAAACAACCAACTCAATTTTGGAGGCATTATATTTATTGAGAATTTGCTAGTATATTTATTTTTGGAGAAATAGGGACCTTTTTAGAGGATATACATAAACCATGCAAGGGTTATTGTTACCTCTTACTAAGCAGAGCTTACATGATATAATACTTTTTGTTTCTGGAGCTGAGGAAATAGTGTTAAAAATAAATGAATTGATTGGTAAATGTTTTTTAACAGGTAAGAAAAACTTTCTTTGAAAAAATGTAACTGGTAGACTAGGGTTGACTTGTCTTTGTTTTTTACTAGATAGAGTGAATAGAACTTATTTGACAGAATAAAAACATAAAAAATGGTTAGCTTTTGGATTAAGCATTTGTGAATCATCTAAATCCAATTAATGCAATTGAGAATTATAAAGTATAAAATGCACAAATGTTTTCCTACGTATTAACTTGCTTGAATCATCTATCCTGTGAAATTTTATTTACATTAGTAGCTATTACATTTTATGTGTGTAAAATGAGATTGCTTACTCCAAAAACTGAAGAATTATGGTTGGGGTCCAGGTGGGATGAAGCTTGATTGATTCTTCATTGACTCATCTATTACTAGATAGGAAACCAATATTGTAGATTGCTGTCAAAACTAGCGAAAGATGATTTCTCCTGTTTTCCTTCCTTCCTTCCTTCCTTCCTTCCTTCCTTCCTTCCTTCCTTCCTTCCAACCTTCCTTCCTTCCTTCCTTCCTTCCTTCCTTCCTTCCTTCCTTCCTTCCTTCCTTCCTTCTTTCCTTCCTCCCTTCTTTCTTTCCTCCCTTCCTTTCTTCTTCCTTCCCTCCCTCTCTTCCTCTCTCTTCCTCCCTCTCTCTTCCTTTTCTTATAATAGTGTTTCCAAATCCTAGGTTAGTCTTTACTATAGGCATGTGAATGCCTGGTGGACCAATAGAGATTAGGTAAATGAATATGGACTTCTAGTTTGCTTAAGGATAAATGCTATATTCTGATGTGTGAAGCAAAATAACAGACTATGTGATTTAAAAAAAAAAACCTTCTGGAAAGACTAGAAATAGGCTACTTTCTGTCATACCCAGTAGAATTCTGCTGAAGATCTCTGCAAGGTTATACATGCCAGTCTATGAATTAATGTTTCTGAAAACCCTAAATTTCTGTTCTTGACTGCTCTTTTAGTGGGATTCTTGATGTTAGGACCATGACACTATAAGATTCCAGATGATGCCAGGGTTGTTAGAAAATGAATTCCATTAGACAAAGGCCAGAGGGAAGGGGGGGCATTGCATGCACAGGTGATCATATAGAAGAGAAGAGCCAGAGGACAAAGGTACAAATAATTTTGGTAGGGATGAGAATGTGCATGTTAGGAGCATAGAATGTGAACCACAGATGATGGAGGGAACTGAACCTTGTAATTCCCTCCATGTCAGCACAGCCAGAGGTAGAATGGCACCTCAATCCATCAGGATTCTAATTCAAATTGCTTCAGCGAAAATAAAAGCAAGGTTCTAAGGCAGATGTTCCAAGCACATGCCTTTAGTGCCAGAATTTGGGAGGGCTAGGAAGGGCAGATGTCTGTCAGCTCAGCCTGGTCTACATCTCCAATTTAGAGATGACCAGAGAGATGTCATATAAACCCTTGTAGCTCTTCCATCCCACAGAAAAGGGACAAAGTACCAGAGGTAGTGCTGAATAGTGGGTGGTTACCAAATATGTCTGCAGGAAATGCAGGTGTTGGTTAGGCTGATGGGCAGGCTTCCATATACTGAGCTGAGAAACTTTCCTCTGGCAGTCAACTGAGGCCTAGTTGAGGTGGTGGCATGATCTACGGAAACTACATCAAGACTAGAAAACATCTGAAGACATTTTAAGTGGAAACTTCCCATACATGTCTCCAGCCTTGACTTGTCAGTAACATGGGATTCATAAACCACTGTTGCCTTGATGTCTCTACTTGACTGTCTAATAGGCATCTCAGACGTACCATGACCCAAACAGAATTGATTTCTCTCCACAAGTATGCTGTTTTTCTCCCAGTGTTCCACGTATTAGTCAAAGGTCCCATTTCTGACACAGTTTACTTGGGCAAAATTCTCAGCTCAACTTGATGCCTCATTTCCTTTTCTCTGTAATTCTCACATTTCAGCATGATCTAGTCCCGTACATCCAAAAGGCATGCAGCACTAATCCACTGTTCTCAGCTTCCTCTTGCTTCACCCTAGCCTCATCTGTTCATTTGTTCTCGGATCTTCTAAATTCATCTCAGAATCGTTCTTCCTGCTGGTATATACATCACTCAACATGAGTTTTCCACACAGTGGAGATGGGAATTTTGAAGGTATATAAATCAGATGCTTAAAATCACATCACACTACATTATAGAAAAATCTTCAGTATACTTTGGAAGATCCAGAAGACTCTGTCCTATCTTGTATTCCTAATGTTCTAATCCACCCTTTCCATGGTTTGGCTTAATGTCCACTTCCACATTTCTGGCATGGGTGGCACCCACACAAGCCCTTCCCTTTGTCTATCATGACATTTCCTATTCCATCAGATTTTAAAAGAAACGCCTCTTAGAGTATTTGTGAATGAAGGCTTTTAAATAGAATGTCTCCCAGGGGTTGAGGGTGGTGTAGGGGTTGAGTATGTCTGTGTGTGTGTGTGTGTGTGTGTGTGTGTGTGTGTGTGTATGCACAAAGCCTACACGAGGCTCCAGGTTCCATCTTCAGTAACCAAATAATTAATAAAATTTCCAGATACATGAAGAATGCATTATGTTCTGGTAGGACATATTGAGTAACTTTCTATTAAACCATCCATTCTCAACCTGTGGGTCACAGCGCCCACATATTAGATATCCTGCATATTTGCATTATGATAAATAGCAGTAGAAAATTTACAGCGATGAAATAGCAAGAAAAAAATTTTATACTTGAAGGTCACCACATGAGGTGTAAATGATCACAGCATTAGGAAGGTTGAAAAACATATTGTTAAAGAAATATAGTATCAGAAAGAATTTTCACAGTATCAAAAAGAAAAAAATGTAATTCCTGAGAAGTGAAAAAGACATTAAAAAAAAAAAAGAAAATAACATTGATTCAGACTACCAGAAGAATGAAAGGATATTTATTTATTTATATCATTTTCCGTATTTCTTTTTACTAGGAGCAGTCAGCTTGACAGTAAGTTCAGGACAATCCGTAAGAGTGACTGAAAGGGCCACAGTGAAATCTACCATAGTTTCAGATCCAACCAGAATGTCCTCTGGCACAACAATGACAAGTGGACCTTCATCACCTCAAGGAGAACAAACAAGTACAGAAACTGTTATTGGAACAGGAACAACTGGTATGTCAACTACAACTACAGAGAGATCAGCACAATTGCTTTCACAATCAGCAACATCTGGATCATCATCTGAAGCACCAGAAACAACAAACATATCAGTCACTGGCACAGAGTCGACTGCCCCATCAACTGGAACAACCTTGACAAAGTCAACATCAGTTGGAGAAACAACAACTACGTTACCACCTAGAGAGGCAGTGACATCTGGACAAACAGCTGGGCCAACACCAGCAACTAGTCTATCAGTCTCAGTGTCTCAAAGAATGATGACAAGTAATAAATTGGCTGTGACATCTGGCCACACAACCAGTGTGACTTTAACTTCTAGGCAATCACCTGAAGTGAATGGAACATCCACAACATCAGCTGGGAGCACAGTGCTATCTACTGTAGCTTCAAATACAACCAAAATATCCTCTCACCCTACAACAACAACTGGACCTTCATCAGCACAAGGACAACAAACAAGTACAGAAAGTGTTACTGGGACCAGAACAACTGGTGTGTCTTCTGTAGTTACAGAAAGATCTACACAATCTCTTGCACAATCAGCAACAACTGGACCAGCATCACAGGCACCAGAAACAACTAAGGTATCAGTCACTGGCACAGAGTCGACTGCCCCATCAACTGGAACAACCTTGACAAAGGCAGCATCAGTTGGAGAAACAACAACTGCATTACCACCTAGAGAGGCAGTGACATCTGGACAAACAGCTGGGCCCACACCAGCAACTAGTCCATCAGTCTCAGTGTCTCAAAGTATGATGACAAGTAATAAATTGGCTGTGACATCTGGCCAAACAACCGGTGTGACTGTAACTTCTAGGCAATCACCTGAAGTGAATGGAACATCCACAACATCTGCTGAGAGCACAGTGCTATCTACTGTAGCTTCAAATACAACCAAAATATCCTCTCACCCTACAACAACAACTGGACCTTCATCAGCAAAAGGACAACTAACAAGTACAGAAAGTGTTACTGGGACCAGAACAACTGGTGTGTCTTCTGTAGTTACAGAGAGATCTACACAATCTCTTTCACAATCAGCAACAGCTGGACCATCATCCCAAGGACCAGAAACAACTAAGGTATCAGTCACTGGCACAGAGTCAACTGCCCCATCAACTGGAACAACCTTAACAAAGGCAGCATCAGTTGGAGAAACAACAACTACGTTACCACCTAGAGAGGCAGTGACATCTGGACAAACAGCTGGGCCAACACCAGCAACTAGTCCATCAGTCTCAGTGTCAGTCAGTACTGTGGCAAAGAGTCCTATGACTGTGACATCTGGCCACACAACTAGTGTGACTGTAACTTCTAGGCAATCACCTGCAGTGAATGGAACATCCACAACATCAGCTGTGAGCACAGTGTTATCTACTATAGCTTCAAATACAACCAAAATACCCTCACATCCTACAACAACAACTGGACCTTCATCAGCAAAAGGACAACAAACAAGTACAGAAAGTGTTACTGGGACCAGAACAACTGGTGTGTCTTCTGTAGTTACAGAAAGATCTACACAATCTCTTGCACAATCAGCAACAACTGGACCATCATCCCAAGGACCAGAAACAACTAAGGTATCAGTCACTGGCACAGAGTCACCTGCCCCATCAACTGGAACAACCTTAACAAAGGCAGCATCAGTTGGAGAAACAACAACTGCATTACCACCTAGAGAGGCAGTGACATCTGGACAAACAGCTGGGCCAACACCAGCAACTAGTCCATCAGTCTCAGAGTCTAAAAGTATGATAACAAGTGATAAATTGGCTGTGACATCGGGCCACACAACCAGTGTGACTGTAACTTCTAGTCAATCACCTGAAGTGAGTGAGACATCCACAACATCAGCTGGGAGCACAGTGCAATCTACTGTGGCTTCAAATACAACCAAAATATCCTCTCACCCTACAACAACTGGACCTTCATCAGGACAAGGACAACAAACAAGTACAGAAACTGTTACTGGACCCAGGACAACTGGTGTATCCACTGTAGTTACAGAGAGATCTACACGACCTCTTGCACAATCAGCAACATCTGGATCATCATCTGAGGCACCAGAAACAACTAAGGTATCAGTCACTGGCACAGAGTCATCTGCCCCATCAACTGGAACTACCTTGACAAAGTCAATATTGGTTGGAGAAACAACAACTGCATTACCACCTAGAGAGGCAGTGACATCTGGACAAACAGCTGGGCCCACACCAGCAATTAGTCCATCAGTCTCAGTGTCTCAAAGTATGATGACAAGTGATAAATCGGCTGTGACATCTGGCCAAACAACCAGTGTGACTGTAACTTCTAGGCAATCACCTGAAGTGAATGGAACATCCACAACATCTGCTGAGAGCACAGTGCTATCTACTGTAGCTTCAAATACAACCAAAATATCCTCTCACCCTACAACAACAACAACTGGACCTTCATCAGCAAAAGGACAACAAACAAGTACAGAAAGTGTTACTGGGACCAGAACAACTGGTATGTCTTCTGTAGTTACAGAAAGATCTACACAATCTCTTTCACAATCAGCAACAGCTGGACCATCATCCCAAGGACCAGAAACAACTAAGGTATCAGTCACTGGCACAGAGTCACCTGCCCCATCAACTGGAACAACCTTAACAAAGGCAGCATCAGTTGGAGAAACAACAACTACGTTACCACCTAGAGAGGCAGTGACATCTGGACAAACAGCTGGGCCAACACCAGCAACTAGTCCATCAGTTTCGGTGTCAGTCAGTACTGCGGCAAAGAGTCCTGTGACTGTGACATCTGGCCACACAACTAGTGTGACTGTAACTTCTAGGGAATCACCTGAAGTGAGTGAGACATCCACAACATCAGCTGGGAGCACAGTGCAATCTACTGTGGCTTCAAATACAACCAAAATATCCTCTCACCCTACAACAACAACTGGACCTTCATCAGCAAAAGGACAACAATCAAGTACAGAAAGTGTTACTGGGACCAGAACAACTGGTGTGTCTTCTGTAGTTACAGAGAGATCTACACAACCTCTTGCACAATCAGCAACATCTGGATCATCATCTGAAGCACCAGAAACAACTAAGGTATCAGTCACTGGCACAGAGTCGACTGCCCCATCAACTGGAACTACCTTGACAAAGGCAACATCAGTTGAAGCAACAACAACTATGTTACCACCTAGAGAGGCAGTGACATCTGGACAAACAGCTGGGCCCACACCAGCAACTAGTCCATCAGTCTCAGTGTCTCAAAGTATGATGACAAGTAATAAATTGGCTGTGACATCTGGCCAAACAACCGGTGTGACTGTAACTTCTAGGCAATCACCTGAAGTGAATGGAACATCCACAACATCTGCTGAGAGCACAGTGCTATCTACTGTAGCTTCAAATACAACCAAAATATCCTCTCACCCTACAACAACAACTGGACCTTCATCAGCAAAAGGACAACTAACAAGTACAGAAAGTGTTACTGGGACCAGAACAACTGGTGTGTCTTCTGTAGTTACAGAGAGATCTACACAATCTCTTTCACAATCAGCAACAGCTGGACCATCATCCCAAGGACCAGAAACAACTAAAGTATCAGTCACTGGCACAGAGTCAACTGCCCCATCAACTGGAACAACCTTAACAAAGGCAGCATCAGTTGGAGAAACAACAACTACGTTACCACCTAGAGAGGCAGTGACATCTGGACAAACAGCTGGGCCAACACCAGCAACTAGTCCATCAGTCTCAGTCAGTCAGTACTGTGGCAAAGAGTCCTATGACTGTGACATCTGGCCACACAACTAGTGTGACTGTAACTTCTAGGCAATCACCTGCAGTGAATGGAACATCCACAACATCAGCTGGGAGCACAGTGCAATCTGCTGTAGTTTCAAATACAACCAAAATACCCTCACATCCTACAACACCAACTGGACCTTCATCAGCAAAAGGACAACAAACAAGTACAGAAAGTGTTACTGGGACCAGAACAACTGGTGTGTCTTCTGTAGTTACAGAAAGATCTACACAATCTCTTGCACAATCAGCAACAACTGGACCATCATCCCAAGGACCAGAAACAACTAAGGTATCAGTCACTGGCACAGAGTCACCTGCCCCATCAACTGGAACAACCTTAACAAAGGCAGCATCAGTTGGAGAAACAACAACTACGTTACCACCTAGAGAGGCAGTGACATCTGGACAAACAGCTGGGCCAACACCAGCAACTAATCCATCAGTCTCAGAGTCTAAAAGTATGATAACAAGTGATAAATTGGCTGTGACATCGGGCCACACAACCAGTGTGACTGTACCTTCTAGTCAATCACCTGAAGTGAGTGAGACATCCACAACATCAGCTGGGAGCACAGTGCAATCTACTGTGGCTTCAAATACAACCAAAATATCCTCTCACCCTACAACAACTGGACCTTCATCAGGACAAGGACAACAAACAAGTACAGAAACTGTTACTGGACCCAGGACAACTGGTGTATCCACAGGACGTACAGCGAGATCTACACGACCTCTTGCACAATCAGCAACATCTGGATCATCATCTGAGGCACCAGAAACAACTAAGGTATCAGTCACTGGCACAGAGTCATCTGCCCCATCAACTGGAACTACCTTGACAAAGTCAATATTGGTTGGAGAAACAACAACTGCATTACCACCTAGAGAGGCAGTGACATCTGGACAAACAGCTGGGCCCACACCAGCAATTAGTCCATCAGTCTCAGTGTCTCAAAGTATGATGACAAGTGATAAATCGGCTGTGACATCTGGCCAAACAACCAGTGTGACTGTAACTTCTAGGCAATCACCTGAAGTGAATGGAACATCCACAACATCTGCTGAGAGCACAGTGCTATCTACTGTAGCTTCAAATACAACCAAAATATCCTCTCACCCTACAACAAC
Source organism: Onychomys torridus (assembly GCF_903995425.1). Taxonomy (NCBI): domain Eukaryota; kingdom Metazoa; phylum Chordata; class Mammalia; order Rodentia; family Cricetidae; genus Onychomys; species Onychomys torridus. The sequence continues at coordinate 56,703,498 of NC_050458.1, forward strand.
AACAACTGGACCTTCATCAGCAAAAGGACAACAAACAAGTACAGAAAGTGTTACTGGGACCAGAACAACTGGTATGTCTTCTGTAGTTACAGAAAGATCTACACAATCTCTTTCACAATCAGCAACAGCTGGACCATCATCCCAAGGACCAGAAACAACTAAGGTATCAGTCACTGGCACAGAGTCACCTGCCCCATCAACTGGAACAACCTTAACAAAGGCAGCATCAGTTGGAGAAACAACAACTACGTTACCACCTAGAGAGGCAGTGACATCTGGACAAACAGCTGGGCCAACACCAGCAACTAGTCCATCAGTTTCGGTGTCAGTCAGTACTGCGGCAAAGAGTCCTGTGACTGTGACATCTGGCCACACAACTAGTGTGACTGTAACTTCTAGGGAATCATTTGAAGTGAGTGAGACATCCACAACATCAGCTGGGAGCACAGTGCAATCTACTGTGGCTTCAAATACAACCAAAATATCCTCTCACCCTACAACAACTGGACCTTCATCAGGACAAGGACAACAAACAAGTACAGAAACTGTTACTGGGACCAGGAAAACTGGTGTATCTACTGTAGTTCCAGAGAGATCTACACAACCTCTTGCACAATCAGCAACATCTGGATCTTCATCTGAAGCACCAGAAACAACTAAGGTATCAGTCACTGGCACAGAGTCGACTGCCCCATCAACTGGAACTACCTTGACAAAGGCAACATCAGTTGAAGCAACAACAACTATGTTACCACCTAGAGAGGCAGTGACATCTGGACAAACAGCTGGGCCCACACCAGCAACTAGTCCATCAGTCTCAGTGTCTCAAAGTATGATGACAAGTAATAAATTGGCTGTGACATCTGGCCAAACAACCGGTGTGACTGTAACTTCTAGGCAATCACCTGAAGTGAATGGAACATCCACAACATCTGCTGAGAGCACAGTGCTATCTACTGTAGCTTCAAATACAACCAAAATATCCTCTCACCCTACAACAACAACTGGACCTTCATCAGCACAAGGACAACAAACAAGTACAGAAAGTGTTACTGGGACCAGAACAACTGGTGTGTCTTCTGTAGTTACAGAGAGATCTACACAATCTGTTTTACAATCAGCAACAGCTGGACCATCATCCCAAGGACCAGAAACAACTAAGGTATCAGTCACTGGAACAGAGTCGACTGCCCCATCAACTGGAACAACCTTAACAAAGGCAGCATCAGTTGGAGAAACAACAACTACGTTACCACCTAGAGAGGCAGTGACATCTGGACAAACAGCTGGGCCAACACCAGCAACTAGTCCATCAGTTTCGGTGTCAGTCAGTACTGTGGCAAAGAGTCCTGTGACTGTGACATCTGGCCACACAACTAGTGTGACTGTAACTTCTAGGCAATCACCTGCAGTGAATGGGACATCCACACCATCAGCTGTGAGCACAGTGTTATCTACTGTAGCTTCAAATACAACCAAAATACCCTCACATCCTACTACAACAACTGGACCTTCATCAGCAAAAGGACAACAAACAAGTACAGAAAGTGTTACTGGGACCAGAACAACTGGTGTGTCTTCTGTAGTTACAGAGAGATCTACACAATCTCTTTCACAATCAGCAACAGCTGGACCATCATCCCAAGGACCAGAAACAACTAAGGTATCAGTCACTGGAACAGAGTCAACTGCCCCATCAACTGGAACAACCTTAACAAAGGCAGCATCAGTTGGAGAAACAACAACTACGTTACCACCTAGAGAGGCAGTGACATCTGGACAAACAGCTGGGCCAACACCAGCAACTAGTCCATCAGTCTCAGTGTATAAAAGTATGATGACAAGTGATAAATTGGCTGTGACATCTGGCCACACAACCAGTGTGACTGTACCTTCTAGTCAATCACCTGAAGTGAGTGAGACATCCACAACATCAGCTGGGAGCACAGTGCAATCTGCTGTAGTTTCAAATAAAACCAAAATGTCCTCTCACCCTACAACAACTGGACCTTCATCAGGACAAGGACAACAAACAAGTACAGAAACTGTTACTGGAACCAGGATAACTGGTGTATCCACTGTAGTTACAGAGAGATCTACACAACCTCTTGCACAATCAGCAACAGCTGGACCATCATCCCAAGGACCAGAAACAACTAAGGTATCAGTCACTGGCACAGAGTCATCTGCCCCATCAACTGGAACTACCTTGACAAAGTCAATATCGGTTGGAGAAACAACAACTGCATTACCACCTAGAGAGGCAGTGACATCTGGACAAACAGCTGGGCCAACACCAGCAACTAGTCCATCAGTCTCAGTGTCTCAAAGTATGATGACAAGTGATAAATTGGCTGTGACATCTGGCCAAACAACCAGTGTGACTGTAACTTCTAGGCAATCACCTGAAGTGAATGGAACATCCACAACATCTGCTGAGAGCACAGTGCTATCTACTGTAGCTTCAAATACAACCAAAATATCCTCTCACCCTACAACAACAACTGGACCTTCATCAGCACAAGGACACCAAACAAGTACAGAAAGTGTTCCTGGGAGCAGAACAACTGGTGTGTCTTCTGTAGTTACAGAGAGATCTACACAATCTCTTTCACAATCAGCAACAGCTGGACCATCATCCCAAGGACCAGAAACAACTAAGGTATCAGTCACTGGAACAGAGTCGACTGCCCCATCAACTGGAACAACCTTAACAAAGGCAGCATCAGTTGGAGAAACAACAACTACGTTACCACCTAGAGAGGCAGTGACATCTGGACAAACAGCTGGGCCAACACCAGCAACTAGTCCATCAGTTTCAGTGTCAGTCAGTACTGTGGCAAAGAGTCCTGTGACTGTGACATCTGGCCACACAACTAGTGTGACTGTAACTTCTAGGCAATCACCTGCAGTGAATGGGACATCCACAACATCAGCTGGGAGTACGGTGCAATCTACTGTAGTTTCAAATACAACCAAAATGTCCTCTCACCCTATAACAACTGGACCTTCATCAGGACAAGGACAACAAACAAGTACAGAAACTGTTACTGGAACAGGAACAACTAGTGTGTCTTCTGTAGTTACAGAAAGATCTACACAATCTCTTTCACAATCAGCAATAACTGGACCATCATCTGGTATACTGCAAACCACTAAACTATCAGTTACTGACTCAAGTGAAGCTGGCTTGTCAACTACAGTCACCTTGAGAAATACATCATCAGTTGCAGAATCAGCAACAACACTATCCTCAGCTGAAGGACTATTAACTACTAGGATTACAGTCACTGGTTCAGGGACCACTGGTGTTTCCACTGCAGTTATAGACACAACTGTGTCTTCTGGTGGACAGTCATCTTCAACTGCATTACCACGTGGTGAGTCAGCTTCTTCTGGACAAACACCTGCAACTACTAATGTTCCTAGACCTTCATCTTCATCATCACAATCTGTAGGCACATTTAGTGATTGGACTTCAACATTAGAACCATCTCCCAGAGTGAGTGTAACATTTGAGACCTCACCTTGGAAACACATGGACATCCAGTTTATCCACTGATGTTCCTGGAAGAACTGTACAAACTGATGAAGGAACCACAAGCCAAAGTAACAGTTCTAGCAGACCAGGAGCTGAGCCTACAACAAATGAAGGCAAGTGTGATTAGCTGAATGTAGAGTGTTTCATGTGCCAATGCAGTGGTTGCCCTAATTCCCATTAGGGTATTACAAGATGGTATAATAATTAAATAGTGGGATAATAATTAAATATGATAGTAAGTCCTGAAATTAGTGAATACTTATGTTTATCAAAGCATCTTTATTCTAATGTAAATTTTCTGACTTCAGGAGAAGTTTGTTATCTGTCTCATACAAAATAACAAATCCTGATATAGTATGACAATGGAGAGACGCACATGGGAAGCCTAGCCTTTGATCAGTACTTCTGGTAACAAAGCAAGTAAGGCTCATCTGTGTGCTCTGCTGGTGATTCTGCACAAGCACATCTAAGACTCAATTATGATCAAATTAAATAATATAACCAAGGACCTGAGTTCTAGGAGAAATTATTAGAGATGATCCATTTTATCAATGTATGGATTTGAGATACAAGATAAAATATCCACTATTTATGCTATAACCACATATAATATTATTTCTTTATCAGGAGTAGAAAAAGAACCATAGATCCACCACTCTTACAGGTGAAGGCATGACCAAATTCACCACACCTGAAAAGTCGGGCATGACTCATACTGCCACTTAGCATAAGGTTGCCTGATAAATCTAATAAATAATGGTCATGGGGATGATTTATATAATTAAAGATGAGATCAAAAGTGTCTAGTATTTTATGTTTCATTCTTGTTAGGTGATGTAGGGCTTTCATGAAAGAATAGGCTAATTGTTTTCAAGAGCATAACTGAGAAATACATTTTATAACAAAGCCAAAGAATCAGAGGTGTGTTATACGGGGCAATAAGACACTAATCTGGGTTATGTAGCATGTATTAATTTTCATAGCAACCAATATTTTCAAAATATGCATTTTATTAACAATTTTAAACAAGGATGTCAAAGAGAATTTCAGTTGGAAGGTATAGGTAATGCATTACACTCAAGAGACAGATTGGGTTCCTAACTTTCAGCACCACTTTCCTTCCTGTGGTAATGGCTATAAACTGGGCAGAAAGGACATTATTCTTAAAGGGAAATGCCAGTGAAGCCTCAGCTATTAGAAATTTAACTAAAAACAAACAAAAACAAATAAATAAAAAAAACCCCAAAGAACAACATAAAAAAAAAACTGAGTCAGTGCAGAAGCGGCCAACACTACACTTACATATCAGGACAAAGTTTAAAATATTCTGTAACAGAAGTTTCTGTAATTTTGTTACACTTGATTAATTTTTATTGTCTGTGAACTGTGTGTCATGTGCTATGAGAACTCTATGAGAAACGATTTAAACATTTTGGTGGAAGTTACTAGGTAATAAACTGAACACTACAATAATATTAATACGACAAATATGCAAAGTGTTAGAAGGTGAGCATGTTAAAGAGACATCTTCCCTTGTGACTAAAGAAAATCAGAGGTTCAAGCCTGAGTAAACAAAGCAAGAGACCAGGAAGTCCAGATGATAATTATCCATATTATTAGAATTCATTCCACTTGTTTTGATTTTGACTAGCCCAGTAGTGCCCTTGTGATCCACAGGAGGGCATTGTTGAAGCAAGGCTGTCGCACAAACTCTGAGTACAGGAGTGACATCTACCCAGATCGCTGTTCCCTCAAACCCAGGACACTGCTCCTGGTTTTCTGTTTGATTTCAGGTCCCACATGTCCCTAGCCCAGCATTTGCATTGGTAGGACCACTGTGAACTGGGTTGTCTGATGGAATTTTGATACATTTTTCATACTGGGCAATTAGGAATGTAATCATTTGTTTAAAGGCATCGTCTCATTTAATTATGAGGAAGTTTATTATTTTCCCATGTTACTCATGAAAAACATAGCCAAAGACACTCTCTAACTTGGTGCCAGTGTTGCAGTGTCAAGTGGTGAATTGCTGTGTTTCCCTCTCTCTGCTGAGTCTGGATTCTCTGCTTTTCAGTGATACAATCTTCTTTAGAGCAAAACGCACCACAGTCTTCAGTAATCCAGCAGGAGAACTTGCTTCTGAAGGAGCAGTTTGTCTCCAATTTCTAACACAAACTGAAACACAAGTATTAAAAGAATGAAAGGGACTTAAAAGTTTACCATATTGACTCCCCGCTCCCTCTATCACTCTGCAAAAACCTTCAGAGAGGTTTAGTGGACAAAATTGTAAAACTATTGTTTTATGAATTTGGAATTGTATCATTCTTTTTATATCATTCCAACTTGACATCAAATTCACAAATGCCTAAGTGGTGATTTATTTTTTTCAGAGCTACTAATTTTTTCAAGGTTATTGTCCATTAAATGTCTACAATAGAGAGGGATCCAAAGTCATATTGCTGGAGAAAAATTTCATTTCTGGGCCAGCAAGATGGCTCAGTCAGTGAAGGGGCTCACCACATAGGTCTGGAGACTGAATTTGGTTGCCAGAACGAACCCATGTAAAGGTGGAAGGATAGAACTCGCAAAGTTGCCAGGCGACCTCCTCCACCTGTGAACCATGGAACCTGCCCCACTCTAGCATGCACACATGTACATACACACAAACACAGATACAACAACAATAGCAGCGACATCAGCAGGGACTGGGGAGATGGCTCAGCCCTTAAGATCATTTGTTGCTCTTATAGTGGACCAGGGTTCAATTTCCATCACTTCCATGGTAGTTAACAATGGACTGTAACTCAGCTTCCAGGGAATGTGACACCTGCTTCTTGCCACCACAGGCAACAGGCACACACATAGTGCAACATATATTAATGCAAGTAAAACACACATACACATTAAATAAGATCAACAACAATAATGTCATTTCATAGTTTGTAGAGTGTCACACAGAATGGAGGCTTTAATGAATAGATTAGCCTGGGCAGTGGTGGTGTACACTTTTAATCCCAGTACTCAGGAGGCAGAAGCAGGTGGATCTCTGTGAGTTTAAGGCCAGCCTGGTCTACAAAACGAGTTCCAGGACAGTCAAGGTTGTTACACAGAGAAACCCTGCCTCAAAAAACCACACACACACACACACACACACACACACACACACACACACACACACGAATAGACTAAAGTAATAGAATTTATAAATAAATGTTGCTCACTCTTCTCTGGCAAGGATTTATGCTTCGTTTATTCTAAGTGGGAGTTAGGAAAAAATTGAATACTTAACTCAAACTCAAATAAATTTATATATTCTTCATTAAAACTATAGTAACTCAAACAAAAATTAATTAGATGGTTTATTTTAAATGTAGCACACCACCATTATAAAGTAATGCAATAGCTCCAAGAAACTGGTGGGGTATATTGCTTTTTAAAAATGTGTCTTCCATTTTCAAGACAATAATTAATCAGAGTCAAGGAAGAACTAGAGGTGTGCAGACGTTTACCTGGGAGAAAGGCAACAGCTTGCTTTTAGTTTGATGACTTGTAACTTAGATGATTTCCTAAAGGAGTGTGTTATAATATACCTCCCAAATATTTCATTCCTTCTTTATATTTCCTTTACTAGATCCATTTAACAGAATTCCAGACATATTAATTGAAGGTAAGTTGCACAAAATATGTGTTGCATAATGTATATCAGCATACCTTTTTTTGTCTTTTCCACTTGAAAGTTCAAAATATTAGCTGGAACAGGGAGGGTGGCACAAGCTTGTCATCTCAGCTAACTGGGATGCTGAGGCAGGAGGATCCCAAGGTGAAGATCTGGTCAAGTGGCTTAATAAAAACATGTCTCAAAATATCAAGTAAAGAGAAGTTTGGGGTTCAGATTCAGTGAGAGTGCTTGACATGCATACAGGTCATACACACACACACTCACACACATACATACATGTACACATACACAAATATAGACACACAGACACATATATACACACACACATGGATACACATACACAGACACACATTTACACACACACACACACACACACACACACACACACACACAACACTACACAAACAAGGGAAAGGAGAGAGAGAATCTCAAAGAATGGGACTGCCTTCCAAAATGTATAATCCAATACACAAGTAAAACTTTAGGGATTCAGTTGTACACTTAAAAATATTTTACTTTTTTATTGTAGTGCCATCAAAACAGCCTGAAGTAACAGGTAAGACAAGAAATTATAAATTCACATTTTAAAAAAAAGTAATGCTGTCTTAACTAGGAAATGTTGTGAGAGATGTCTCTATCAGAATGGAGTCTTTCTGGTCATGCACTTCAAGTTCGATTTTGATGACTGTGCTTTGGCCCCCTCTCCTCTTGTGCCTTCCAAATTGTAATAACGGTGTGTTGATTTCCTTCAGATTTCAGAGAGCTGGCTCTGTACAAGTGAACAAATAGACACAAGTAGCACAAAACATCTCTCTTATTATAAAAAAAAAAAAGCAAAGCTATGGTTGTCAAATATTAGTGGACCACCACCACCAGGCTAGACACGATGGCTTTCATACAACTGCACTGCTGAAATGGCGTACCAGTATGTTTATCCTTACCTGAAATATCCCAGAGTTCATGCCTCCGCTCTTTCTATTGTCTTAGGATCTACAGCTTTCACAGAAATCAGGGGCAGCACTGGAACTAAATTCATGACAGGTGGGGAAGAACAACCTGGGATGTGGGTATGAGCATGAGAGTTGGCTGCCATTCCTATGACTTATCTGGACCTTTCAAATGACTTATCAGGACATGGGCTTTCCTGAAGCATATTATTCTTACTCAGAGACTCTGCGTCTTAGGAAAAAACTTTTTAAAGTTTTAAAATATTTTTTAAAAATCTACCAAGAGTCTCTATTAAAATAGGATAGACGATCTAATTGTTCTGCAGCATTTTTCCTGTACATAAAAGCTACATTAAGATATTCATGAGATCTCTACCCTGAAAAGTAGAGATAACAAAAATTAACCTTAGAAACATTCCTATACACAGGTTTCTATGTCTCCAAAGCAATACTAATAATTAATGTTTTCTTGATATTTATGAATTTAAATTTTTCATCAAACCTACTAATACACTGTCTTCTACTTCTGGGTAGTAAATCAGTGTCTTTGGGGGAAAGTCACCTGCCCCTCCCCATCCTGTAGACTGTTAGGAATGTTTCCTCAAGTTGAGAAGCTGAGCCCTCTGATTGCTTTTGAAATGAGGCAATTAGTGGAGTAGTCTCAGCATCATAGGGATGCCAGAGAAAGGAGACTAAATAACAATGTGTAGACTTCCAAACAGTAAGACTTCCAGAGACCAACAAAAGCTACTGTGGTGATTCCAGTCCCTTCTGTGTTTCAGTCACCACTGGGCTCATCCCTTCCACAACCGTTGCCCCACGCAGTTCCAACACCGGTGAGTTAGTGATATAATATGAGTGTTCTGTGTGCCCTCTTGTTACTGAGTGCTTCCTCTGATTCATTGAAAGGGGAATCACAGTGTGTTTTCTGTCATCCTTAGATATTTACCAACAATCTATTTCTTCTCTTCTCAGAGGCCACGACTTCCCTACGAGTAAAGGAAACAGTAAAAAGTGAAGCAACCATGGGTGAGCACTGAGAGGCTTGTACTCTCCCTCCTGGTAACCCCTTCAAATCTTCTGAAAATAGCTTCTTAATAAGCTTTATCGATAAGAAAATGATGGAAAAAAAAGCCAAAAAAAAAAATGTTATATTGCCTCCTTTATTCCCCCACATTCAACAAGGACTTTTGTCTGTGGTTTTTAACCTGTGGGTTTCAACTTCTTTGACAAACCTCCATCTCCAAAATTGTTTACATTATGATTCATAACAGTAGGAAAATTAGAGTTATGAAGTGGCATCAAGAATAATTTTATGGTTGGGGTTGTCACAACATGAGGAACTATATTAAAGGGTCACAGCATTAAGAAGGTTGGGAACCACTATGTTAGTTGATCCTGATTCTAAACTAATGACCAATAAATGATATGGGAGGAAATTTCCTACTCACATTCAAAGCAAGTGGAATTATGGTTGAGAACTGTGTCAGTAGACTTGATGTAGAATCATTGTATAGGATAGTTTCTGCCCTGGCAGGTTTCAGCAATGCCTTTGTAGAGCTCTGATCCCTATCTGAATCAACTGCTAGGTACATAAATGAACTCATGAGCACAGCTGTATTCTTGTTTTAGGTACCCCACTGTTTCAGTCTCTGTGGAAACTGAAGAATCAGTGAGATCTCATACAGCTCATGATGGAAATACACCTCAGACATGGATATTTATTTTTTATAGAGCAGTACCATGCATACTTTTCTTGACCACAGTCTACTTCTTTCTTTGTTTTCTCTCTCAGAGGCCACAACTTCCACAAGAGGCAGTGAAACTACCCGTGGAGAAGTTCGAACAGGTGAGCCATTATTCTGTGAAGTTGTGAGGGTTTTTTTTTTGTTGTTGTTGTTTGTTTGTTTGTTTGTCTGGTTTTTGTTTTTCAAGTCTCTCTTTAGATGGCTGGAGTAAATATGAGTGAGGAGGTAGGCTGAGGAAAGAGGTGGCATTGTTCCTGTGGGTACAACCTGCAGGCTTGCCTAGGAATTCCATGCCCACCATGGATTTGTAGGGACTGAGATGTACACAATCAAGAGCATCACACTATTGGCCAGTGTCTTCACATCAGGACCATAATTATTACATACAATTTACTTGTTTTTCTCAAAAAGTGCATGCTAACAGTGAACATCCTAGGTGGTTTTTTTTTGTTGTTTTTTTGTTTTTTTGTTTTTGTTTTTTTTTTTTTTTTTTTTTGTGTGTGTGTGTGTGTGTGTGTGTGTGTGTGTGTGTGTGTTTTATCCCCTTCTGGTTACCAGATGCTGGAATGAGGGTTGTTCCAGGAGAAAGATCTTGAGTATTTTGTTCACTAGTACAGCCCAAGGATGAACAACAGAATCACACAAAGGGGATGCTCAAAAATATTTAGTGGGATGAAGTAATGTTTCATTTTGCATTCTTCTCCTTACCTAAGAAGTACCATGGTGGTTTCACCTGGAGGAGCTGTAGCTCACAGAGTTTGAAGTTGGGCAAGATGGATTAAATATCATTTGAGAGTTTTGGAATAAAGGAACTCTATTTTAAACAGCTGAAGTCAAAACACTTAAGTAATTGGTCCATACAATTCAGAAAGTGGATCCTTCTTTTCTTCAGACACCTTTGTTGTAGCAGGCATCCTTGCTTTATCATGTGAGGGAGAAATTAGCTCCCTTACCTTCAGTGGGCTCTATGGAGAGGGAACCTCAGTGACTGATGGGAAGGAGTGAACCATCAGGTCCTATGATGAATCAGATCCATACAGCTTTTCCACTATTGTTGAGAAGCCTATGTTCTGTCACCTGCCCAGGGAAGTAACCATTATGCTATAAATTTGCACACAAATATGTTACAAGCAAAGAGTTAATGATTACTTAAGATCATAATATATTTAGGCTATCAACTCTGATGATGAGCATATCAACACAAATCTTCACTTCCTCCACCAAATCCTTGAACCTCACATTCTTTGTTTTCCTCCTTCAGAGGTTACAACTCCAACAGAGAATAGTGAGACCCAGGGAACCAGAGCCACAGCAGGTGAGAACTGGCAGCTCCCATAGTTGGTTGTAGGCTTTCCCATGTGACTGGCAGGCATGCCTGGTAGGAGGTATGTTTTCCTGAAGTGTACTATGTAGTGCTTTGGATATTTTCTTTCAACTGAACGTATTCTGGAAAAGCCCTCTCGTTATCAGCAACTGGTCTCATAGGCAGAGACTCAGGCAGATGGCTCTGATCTACATAGTTCTAGGCCAGCCAGGACTGCACAGTGAGATTCTGTCTCCAAACAAACAAACAAACTAAAACAAATAAACCCCAAAGCTTTTTTTAATAGGATAGGATGCCTTTCAGAATTCATACTGTTTCTTCTTCTTCCTCTAACACTTTAGTGGTGTGTGTGATGTCAGAAGACATTCTCAAACTGACCGGACAGATAACCACCCTTTAGGGAATGATTGGGGAAATTTGTCTCTGAACTGCAGAGGCTGCTGCCTCACCTAGAGAGTGTGTGGAAAGTCACAGGGCTGTACATTTCCTAGTTTTCACACCCCAAGCTTTGCCCTACCTCTGTTCAGCAACTACAGAACTTCTACAAAAGTTGGAGCGTATGCTGGAGTTGCAACAGCAAGCAGTTAGTGACTTGCCTCTTTAGCCTCTAGGGTGGTCGGTGACTCTCTGGGGTCTGTAGTAGATAGCAGACAAGAACAAAATGGACAGAAACAGAGTTTTCTGCTTTTTTTTTTTTTTTTTGACAAAATTCACATGACCTTTTGGCTGTGGTGCTTTCATTTTATTGGGTAAAATGTCAAGTGAACTAAATGTGGCCCTTTTCCTTTGGCCATTCCCTCCACACAGTCTCTCAGACATGATTTTGTTGCTGTCATTGTGTTTATGGAATCTTAGATTGTCTTTTAATAAAACAAAACAAACAAACAAACAAACCAAAAAAAAGAAAACAAAAACCCAGAGCCAGATGTTGGGGTGAAAGCTGAAAGATCAGAGAAGCAGAACAGCCGGCCAGTTCTGACCTCTACAAAATCCTCAGCCTAAAGGGAGTGAGTTCCTGTCTCTTCATGCCTTATATACCTTCCTCTGCCCTGCCACATTACTTCCTGGGATTAAAGGCATGTGTGCTTCCCAAGCAAAGGCATGGGATCTCAATGGCTGGGATTCAAGGTGTGTGCCACCACTGCCTGTCCTCTATGTCCAATCTAGTGGCTGGCTCTGTCCTCTGATCCCCAGGCAAGCTTTATTAGGGTATACAATATATCGCTGCACCACTGTCTTAACCATCTTGCTGTTAAGGTGTTACATCGGGTTCAGCTGGAATTTCCAGAGACCTAGAGAATTCCAGTCCTGGTGAATAGAGATGTTTAATTCACCCTCCATCATGGATTTGTTTTTCCTCATGACTTAAGGTCTCAAGAAACTAAAAGAATTTAAATTTACCTCCTCAGGAGTCCCCACAGAAGCACCAGGCAGCCAAAGCACAGGAGGAAGAACAGGTAAGTCTAGGAAAACCACTTCCTTCCAAAACACTAAGCCACAGTGAAAGAATAAGAGTTTATAAGAAAATGGATTGTTTCCCTTTGGATACAAAGGCTCTTTTATTGATGGTAGGAAATGTGAATTTGTTCGAACCCATCCTGTTCTTAGGAGTGGGAGAAGTGCTGCTGTGGTTTCTCAGTCTGGAACTGGAGCACCAAAAAATAGATGTTGATGTACCACCCTCAGAGATCAGCGTGGCTTTGTTCCTAAAGAGCTGAGTTGAGTCAGGTTTCTGGAAAGGAAGTAGGCCAGAATGGGGACCAAGGAGAACAGGGGAACTTCCTGTTATGATACAACTTGGAAGCCCTTTGGGGAAAAAAGGCTTTCAATTGACTCTTTGGAAGATGTAGCATGCAGCCTGAGAGCTCCATGTTGTTTTGAAATAGGGTCTCACTGTGCACCCTATGCTGGTCTCAGATTTGCAATCCTATCTCAACCTTCCAAACTCTAGGATTCCAGGCTGTGCCACCATGCCTGACTCAGTCTGAGATTCATTAGAAGAAAGATATGGATGGTGCTGGTCCTGGAATGACCTATATTTGCTTACTTCCTTTAACAGACTCCACTTCAACAGCAGCTGTAGTCACAACCAGTGCCCACGTAGCCCAGCCAGGTAAAATAGTATGATCCAGGGGATTCAAATCCTTTGAAATTTATCTCTTCCATATGGGGTTCACCTTGCACATGAATCTGCCATCACTGAGATGAACACACACAGACATGATATGGATTCTTATTTATTGTGAGTAAAACATTGTATTGTCATCCTCCCTACTCTAGAAACCACTACAAGCACAACAAAGGGTCAAGACACTGAAAAGGAAACAGGTCAGTATGAGAAGACCTCAAATTATTTCATGGTCCACTGGCATTTCCTGTACTTAAAAATAGGCTAGGGTCTGTAGTATACTTTAAAAGCAAAACCTTCAGTAAGACATGGTGATTGCCATGTTGTAACCTTTGTAGTGGGAACAGGGGCTATTATAGGCACAGATATGATTGCTATTGTTTACTTACTGATCAACCAAAAATATCTACAAAAATTATGATTCCATGGAAGAGGAGGAGAATAGAGGGTTCAGTTCTGTTTTCTGGTTGATAGTCACCAGTGAAGATGCAAGAATACAGAGAGTTGAGTTTTATACTGGTTGGTGGGCAGCAAATTTCTACACACATGAAAACAAAGACATGAAGAAGCATGGGTGAATTCAGGACTCAACCAGATGCTGGCAAGGCAAGTGTGAGGATCAAGAAAGAAGATTAGGAAATACAGAAAAGTTCATGAAAGATTCTAGTTGCAAATTTAAATGTGACTCCATCCTTACAGCAATGAGACCCCATCAGTTCTATCAACAGAGTGGCATGCTCAGAGGCCTTGGAGGAAGTGACTCTGACAGAAGTGTGGGAATTAGAAGATTGTTCTGTTATATGTATTCATCATTTTTTCTCCTCAATTGCTGGGGTCTACTATTATTAAAAATTCGGAGCTATCATAGAGTTAAATGAAGAGTTAAAGACATTTAATCCTCCAGATTTTCACGTATTTTAATATTTTAGTACAAGTTTTTGGTAACAGTTGTTGGAGTTGCTTTGAGTAAAGATGTAGAAATTGAAAGTTTCTTTTAAGAGTGCCCATCCTAGGCGAGTTTGTGTTTCCTTTCTTTTAGTAGGGTAAGATAACAGTACAAATTTGACTTTCAGCAATTTTGAATTTGAATTTAGAATTTTGTAAATATGGCTGGCCCATATCTGTGAAGTATAGAAACTTAAAATTAAACCATTTTGAGAGGTTGGATAAAAGGATAAATGTTCTTAAGATTGAAACTATCTCATTATTTTTTATCCCTGTGATATGATCCCTTACTGTTTATTCTGATCTACTCATGGAAATTGTTTTCCAAAAAAACTTTCAAAAGATGTTTGTCTTTATTTTCTACTCAATACAGATTTCTCTTCCATTAAATTTTAAGGTCTAAAAGAAACACCCTACACTAGTAGGATGTCAAATGCTGTTAACAGCACAGAAAGGAGATGGGTGGGGTATCTGTAAGCCTGATTGCACAGCCAATTTTTTCAGCAATATAGTAATGGATCAGGTAAATGTATTTTCCTTAATACCATGATACCATTCCCCAAAATTCCAGAGGCTAACAGGTTTTCTGTTTTTACACAGTGTGTCCAGGCACGTCTCCACCAGCCCCAGGTAAGTGCACCCCCACAGCTGAGGAATTCTGTGGTGATGGCTCTTCTTGTGCATCAAGTGTCTGAAGTCACTCCAGTACATGAATGGTCATGAAATGTTCTAGAATAAACTAAATATAAGAATCTGGCTTTTACTTGCCAAATAACATATACATTATTTTTTCATTCACAAACCAATGTGGCCAAGCAATGCATGCCAATTTGCAAGCTAGCTCCTTCAAGAAATTACATATTCTGATAAGAGGTAGTTAATGTTACTGCTCTCATAACAGTGAGCATTTAACTACATAATGCTATGTTTGGGGCTTTGTTCTGGTTGAAAATTGCAACTGTGCCTGAGTTTAATCACTTCTGAGAACTTTATTGAGTTCCTACTACTTTTAAGATAATGTAATGTGGGTTGGGGATTTAGCTCAGTGGTAGAGCGCTTGTCTAGCAAGCGCAAGGCCCTGGGTTTGATCCTTAGCTAAAAGAAAAAAAAAAATAGATAATGTAATGTATTTTGCAGTGAATATTTACTAAGGAAAATAATTTTGACCTCATTTAGTGGGGAAATGAAAATTTAAAAAGAAACATGGTGTTCATAGGAGGCAGACAATAAAGTTCACAATAAGAAGTAAATAGATGGCCTATGGAGAAAGCAGATTTTAGAATGGAATTTGATGGCAGTAAGTAGACCATTCTAGGTCCAATCCACTGTTCTACTGGATTAAAGAGGTAGCTTTAATATGGGAGACCTTGGAAACTAGAATAAGTATTCATTTTAAAAAAGACTAACATTTAAAATAAAAGCATTAGGAAAATTGCTATGGATGTGGTGTAGAGAAGCGACTGGATCAGAAAGGAATCCGTCCCGTTGAGGTGCTGGATTGATGATGAGGTGGATTAGCCAAGAGCAGAGAAAGGAAAGGTTGAAAGTGAGGGTGAGAGTGAGCAACTCGGTGGTGGTTTGACTGACAAACTGCAATGAATGGGCACGGCTCCTAAGTCTGATGCTTTAAGAATAGAAAATGGACTTTAATCTGGAAGAGAAAACTGTGCTTGGGGCAAGAAGACACAGTCTGTCTTGTGCATTTATGTTAGAGGTTATTGAAGATCTCTTGGGATACTGTATATTCATACAGCTAGAGCTGTGTCCATGGCTTCAAAGTGTCCATGGACTCAAACAATTTAGAAGTCGGAGAGCCTTCCACTTAGTGTTGTTCATTGTGGAGAACAAGTTCCATTGAAGAGACTGGAGACAAAATTCGAGGGGTACGAAGAGCTTATAGTATGACCCCGAACATTACATTTAAAGAAAGGAGAACATATTCTTCAATGTGAAAGTTAATGTCACCTATGACCAGGAATTCAAATGATTGGTTTAGGGAATTTGGATCTTAGCATTTGCCAATGATGTCTTGATACGTACTGAGTTGTAGAGATAGAAAGCAGTTTTACAAGAGAGTGAGCTGGATAGTACACACACACACACACACACACACACACACACACACACACACATGCCACATGTACTCTTATAAAAAACACTTTGCTGGAAGCATGTGGATGTCATTTATCCACCTTCAGGCCCAATGTCTCCATAAATTGACCTTTTAAATCCTAGTGTCATTTACAGTATGGGCTCCCTGCTTGTTATCTATAAAGAGCAAGTGGTCATACTTTACAGCATCTAATTAGTATTTATCCCTTGATGTTAACAGTGTGTCATGGTCCACTGGGAGAAGAGAAATCTGTAAGTATAAAGGTCTGTTCTGCTGTAACCTTTCTGCCTCGTTTTGTGGACAAAGTCTAAACATGGTTTGTATCTGTAGCCTGGAGACACATGGATATCTAACTGCCACCAGTGTACCTGTACTGACACGCAGGCTGTGGACTGCAAACCTAAAGAGTGTCCTTCTCCACCCACCTGCCAAACTGGAGAGAAGCTTATGATATTCAAATCGAATGACTCTTGCTGTGACATCGGCCACTGTGGTATGTATCCGAAACGCATTATATGAACTGAGTCGGTCCATTTTTTGCCTGTTTATACATTCAAGGGGTGGTTTTGAGCTAAAATGTCACATATGACATTAGGATCTGGTAAATATAACAGAATTAGTACTTCTTAAAACTTATTGTTGTGGTGAAGGAAAACCCAGAACTAAAATACTGTTTTAAGGAAAGTATAACTGTTTGATAAGTATGATCCCATCTATAAATTGCCCTTAATAAATATTAAAGAAGTATATTACATTTACTTTTCAGAACCAAAAACCTGTTTATTTAACAATAAGGATTATGAGGTAAGCCTTTTTCCTTCTCTATTTTATTAATATAATCATCTGAATAAATGCAACGCTAAACCACACCAGGGGGTTTTCAGTGTATCATTAAAAAATGGTTTTAAAAACACTTGGGTGCAGATCAAGGATACGTTCTTCTTTGTCCACACTAGTTACATAAAACATAGTGTTCTCACAGTGCTTCTTCCAACGGAAGCTGTGCTCTCAATTACTAACCAGCCAGCAGTCAATCTCAGAACTGAAGTTCCCCAGGGCCCTGCCAGATGGAGAAGATATACTGTGCCGCATTCAAATCAAGAACAGAGTTCAGCTGTAATTACAACCAGAAAGATCTGACGGCCAAACTGCCAGCCACCAACCTCAAGGGCTCCACCCACTCAGGGGCTTAGCTTGTGCAGGGCTGGGTCTGGACTGCTGAGCTCACCTTTGAGGCAGGGCTTAACTTTCTAGCAAAGACTTTGTGAAACCACAGACATCAGATGATTCCCAAACTGGTATTAACACTCTCGACTGGTGTTGATAAATATTTAAAGCTCAAGCTAAAGTAAACGAGGCATGCTAAGAAACACCTAACAGGATGCACGTTGGAGTTTTACAATCACAAATCATTTACCCCACTCACATTTCAGTCTGATCCCCTCAACTTTCCATTTCCAAAATTGATGTGACTCTAGAAACCTAATGGCTAGAAACAAAAAAAAAAAAAGAAGGAAATTGCAATAATTTGCATGTAAAAGTTGAAATCATAACATTTCAATTTAATAGGGAATTTATCTTATGGTCTAAAGCCCTAAATCAGTAGTTCTCAACTGACCCTTTCACAGGGGTCATATATCAGCTATCCTGCATATCAGATATTTACTTTACAATTCACACCAGTAGCAAAATTACAGTTATGAAGGAGCAATGGAAATAATTTTATGTGTGGGGGTAGCCACACATGAGGAACAGTACTAAAGGGTCATAGTATTAGGAAGGCTGAGAACCACTGGCCTAAATTTAACACTGTTTCTCAGACTGTGCTTTGAATGTTGGATAGAAATTAATTACAAAATAGTCCAAAGAGCTTTAACAAAGACATAAGTAAGTCATCATGGGAGGAATGCCATTAACCCTACAATAAAGATTTATTTTTATTTTAAGTGTATAAGTGTATTGTAGTGTTATATGTATAAATATATAAATGTTTTAATATGTTTCA
Organism: Onychomys torridus; assembly: GCF_903995425.1. NCBI lineage: Eukaryota > Metazoa > Chordata > Mammalia > Rodentia > Cricetidae > Onychomys > Onychomys torridus. Next base: position 56,721,928 of record NC_050458.1, read on the forward strand.
TGTTTATGTGCGTAAGTCTGCCTGTATGCATGTACACCATATGGGTTCCTGGTTCCCTTAGTAGGCAGAAAAGGTCACTGGAACCCCTGGAACTAGTGTATAGATGGTGAGCCACCATTTGGGTGCTGAGAACCAAATGCTGGTCCTCTGGAAGAACAACAAGTAATCAACCACTGAGCCATTTCTGCAGTCCTATTAGTTCTCATTTAAACTTGTATCTATTATTAATGTGTGTGCATGTAGCATGGTGCATGTGTGAAGGTCAAGGGTACCTTTGAGGCATCAGTTATTCCTACAGTGGATTCCTAGGACCCAGATCATTATCAGTTTAGCTCATAAAAAGTGCTTTTGTACTAAGACATCTTGCAGACCTATGAGTCTTAATTCAATAAACCTCTTTTTGTATCATTTTCTACACTTAGATGTCATATGTTTCTTGAAAAATAAAGCACAACAATTGGTGAACTTCTTGCTTGCCTTAAAACATCCTGTCTTAAAAAATATTTGTAAACATATGACAGAGTGACTCTCATAAGTTTTATTTTGAAGGTTGGAAATCTTGATACATTCTATGTCCCCAATGAAAAATTTTCAATTTATTCACTAAGTTAAAGAACCACCTTTTCTTAACCAGTTACAACAACTGAAAGTACCTCTTTACAGATAATAAAATCAGAATTTTCATCCTTTGTTTTTTGTTTTTTTTTTTTTTTTGCCAGTTTTTAACTGGTAGGTTAAATTATATTCCAAGGCAAATAACTTCTCTCCTCCCCCCAATCACCTTGCAGATTGGTGCATCCTTTGCTGATCCTAGCAACCCATGTGTCTCCTATACCTGCAACAGCACTGGTTTGGTTGCCGTGGTTCAGGACTGCCCAAAACAAACATGGTGTGCAGAAGTAAGTCATGGTCTTAACACGGGCGAGCAAGGTGGCCACTCAAGCTCAACTCAGCCCCTTCTCATATTTCTGTTCCTTTGGGAAAGCAGGCCTTTGGCCAAGAGATATAGATCCTTTGTCAGTTCCATGGACCTTTATACAAATTCATGCATCTAGAGCCAGAGGATTCTAGAAATATCAGCTTTTATTGAGTTCATTCCTCATACCAAGAAAAGCTTTTATTTTTCCAGCTCTACCAAACAATTTAGCGCTATTCCAAAAATAGGTTATTATAAAAACATTAGCTATTTCTATACTTATTTATTTTAACTTATGTGTATGAGTGTTTTTACCTGCATGTATGCATGTACACTATGTGCATGCCTTGTATCCTCAGAGGTCAGAAGTGGATATTTGTTCCCTGAAAATGGAGTATGGATGGTTGTGGGTTCTGGAAACTAAATCCAGGTCCTTTGTAAAAACTACAAATTCTCTCTCTCTCCCTTTCTCTCTCTTTGTGTATGTATAAATTTGACTATATATACATATAATTATCTGTATACATATGCGTAACAATAATAATTAAAGAATATGAAGATTCCAAAGGGAACTGGGGTGGGAGCATGAAAAAGTACTTGATGATGTAATTAGATTTTAATTAAATTTTTAAATTTTCTCAGAACAACAACAACAAATAAAGCAACAACCACTCTAACCTACTGAGCCAAATCTGCTTTCACTATTTTATAAACAAAACTAAAAAACATCTTTAATGAAAACTCAGGGTGTTTGTACTGTTCATATTTTTGTGCCATAACCATCATTTCTGTGCCTCCATGTTTTAGTTTCTATTACTCTGATGAATACCATGATCAAAAGCAACTTGGAGAGGAAAGGATTTATTCATCTTACAACTCTCATACGACACGTCACTAGGGAAGTCAGGACAGGAACTAGAGCAGGAACCTGGTTCCAGGAGCTGGTGCCAAGGCAATAGAGGAGGGCTGTTTAGTAGCTAGTACTCCACGGCTTTTCCAGGCTGCTTTCTTATATAGCTCAGGACCACCATCCCAGGGTTGGCACTGCCCACAGTCAGTTGGCCTTCTATATTAACAATTAGTCAAGAAAAATGCCCTACAAGGTTTCGTACTGGCTAATCCAGTTGGGCCATTTTTTTAAAAATGAGGTCCTCTCTCCTCAACTAGTTCTAACTTGTGCTAACATACTCAATATATGTTGGCTTTTTATATTAATGAATGCTTGGATATTAAATTATCACTTTTCTTTCTGAATCTGTAATTTACAGCATGCTTTACAGCATTATTTTAGAATTTTAATACTGTATCACAATAGTTTATTTGGATTTCATCTGAAGAGTTAGGAAGGTTTGAGTGGGAAGCAAAGCTTAAGTGTATATCTTGGGTAAAAGACTCAGATAGCATCTGGTATTGTGTTAAAGAATTTTTTCCTTTGAAGTAAGTGAAGTATAATTGGTTTTCATAGTTGCATATTCTTTTTCCTTTTCTTCCTGTCATTGCAAAATCTCAGTTTTAAACCCCCAGTCTCATGTTTATGACCAAGTTCAACACTTTCTGCTCTAGCCTTGCCCTAGATCTGACATCAGCATGCCCTTCTTCCGTTTTTCCTTCCTGTTGCTACTTCAGGATATTAACATTTTTCATATTTCATTCAATATTAAATATTTCATTCTTTTGTTCCTACAGGGAGAGAGGACCTATGATTCAACGAAATGTTGCTATACATGTAAGTTAACCTCTCTCTATAGAGATTATCTAAGTGGTTGAAAAAGTAGCATTTTGTTAAGATAGAATGACACATCATTAATAAAAGGCTTACCAGTCATGTTAAAATAATACAGAAATCAGGGTCAAAATATAAGCTGCCAACTGATATGCTTGCAAAGAGTGTTAGTTACTTATTGATAGTAGTAGCTTTTCTTGTAAAATTTGTTTTGATCCCTGATATAAGAAACCAGACTACTTTTCTGTCCTAACATCAGAGGTCTGACTTGTAAATTTGGGTATTAGAACACAAGATTGTATAATAGGCAACGGAAAATGCCCCATCATCTCCTCTGCTCTTACTGGCCCCTCTCTCTTTCTTCTACTTATCACTTCCTTTCTGCTTAACCTCTAATATAATCATAGCAACAATAAGACAGTAACTATCTGTAACACAAATCTTAAAAGGTCTTATTAATAAAAAAGAACCTTGAGCCAGGTTGGAGTGAAACCTGAAAGATCAGAGAAATAGAATAAGCCAGCCACATTCTTACCTCTATGACATCCTCATCTTCAAGAGAGAGACTTCCTGTTTACTTACACCTTGTATACCTTTCTGTGCCCTGCCATCTTCCTTCCTTCCTAGTACTGAGATTAAAGGCTTGTGCTATCACACCTGGCACTATTCCCAGTGTGTCTTTGAACTAATAGAGATCTGGATGGATCTCTGCCTCCTGAATGCTAGGGTTAAAGGCATGTGCTACTACTGCCTGACCTCTGTGTTTAATATAGCGACTGGCTTTGTCCTCTGATCCCCAGATAAGTTTTATTGGGGTACACAATATATCACCACATCTATCCAAGTCTTAGCCAAGGTTCACAGCTGGGGATGAGACAGTTGTTTCCCTTAATAACATGGCCAAGTAGTTAGTGTGCCTCTTCCCTTTGGCTCTTAAGATAATGTATGCCTAATGATAGTTAAGATGTTAAATCTCACTTCTTTGTCTGTTACGTGCTTTGCTTTAGGTAAGAGTGACTGCAGAACTTCTCCTGTGAATGTGACCATTAGGTATAACGGTTGTAGGAAGAAAGTGGAGATGGCAAGATGTATAGGAGAATGCAAAAGGACTCTCAAGTAAGTTTCCCTTTGAATGCGTTCTGTGCCTTAACTTAGTGCTTATAGAGAAAAATTAGACAACGTTACATAGTGAAGTTTGACCTGAAAGAATGCTCTGATGAGGACACAATGGAAAAATATATAGAACACTAAGACCTGAGGACTAAAATAATCAGTTTAGGGATCAGTTATTCTCAGATCATTCCTAAACATGCTTAACCTATTTATGATAAATGTATTCATTTTCCTATAGTGTCTGTAGAGGGGCCTTACACAAAGAACTACATTGTCCATCATTTTAAAGTTGAATTTTAGAATAACGTTATATGTTTTCCTTAATATACAATTTTACATATAGATTAATTTAGTGAGAATAATTATAATTTGATATCGTTACCATTATTCACTGACAACTACTTTCTTTTTAATCTCATTATTGCCTCAAATGCCCATTGTCACTGATCTGCATCAGAGTTTTGTAGTGGGAAGGGATACAAAGTCTAGAATCACTTTAAGTAAAGGCTAGTAAGCCATTTAAAAAGTCATTAAAACAGAAGTATGGATATCAAGTTATGTGATGTTTGTAAATATTTCAAAATTTTTATTATTGATTTCCTTTATTTTAGGTATAATTATGAGACCTACCAATTGGAGAATTCATGTGTTTGCTGCCGTGAAGAAAACTATGAGTACAGGGACATTACACTCGATTGCTCAGGTGGCAGGACCATCCCATACAGATATAGGCACACTACAACCTGCTCTTGTCTGAACCAGTGTGAACAGTCTACAGCCAGTTAATACCTACCTGCATTGCCTTCCCTCTTGCACCTATTTTAGAAGAAAAGAAAAATAAATTAAATAGTGAGAATCTATAAACTTGAGTGTGTCTTATTCAAAAAAGCAAGGCTCATGGTGAAGCGTTCTATTTTATTGAGAAATGCAATGGTACAGGTACTCAGTGAGGATTTGGATTTGTTTACAACATACAAATTTTGCAAGTTACAGGGAAACACAAGCCAGTCATGACTCCTAGTGCCCTTGGGGCAATGTTCTATTTCATTGCCCACCCTTCACTATGTAATGACATTTTTTTTTTCTGTTTCCCTGTCCTAGCTGCACCACACTTTGACTGTGCCACATTCTCCTCTCCTGCGACACCTTGACTTCCTCATAGTTCTCAAGAGTTTTGTATCATCTCTATTCTTGCTTCTCTGAAGCATCTTTCTAGTTATTCCCACAATGTTTAAGAACCACGATCCAGCCTTTGTGGGTAGATTTGCTTTGTGAACTCCTCTGTAACTGCATTATATTCCTCCTTTCATTTTATTCAGGTGTTTTGACATGTGGTATCAACATAGGCACACACACCAAGGGATTTCTACCTTCTTCCAAACACGTTGTCATCACTGTGTTTTAGACATTATAGTGTAGTTAGAGTTTTCCTGCCTGGCCCAGTCAGGACAAATCATTCTTACCTGCCAGTGTCACAGTCGCTCAGACCCAACCAAGAAAGCCCACAGAAACTTACATTGTTTAGAAACTGTATGGCCGTGGCAGGCTTCTTGTTATCTACTTCTTCTATCTTAAATTAACCCATTTCTGTTAGTCTATACTTTGCCACATGGCTTGTGGCTTACCAGTGTCTTTACATGTTGCTTCTCATGGCGGTGGCTGGCGGTGTCTCCCCGCAACCTTCTACTTCCCAGAATTCTCTTCTCTCTTGTCCTGCCTATATTTCCTGCCTGGCCACTGGCCAATCAGAACTTTATTTACACAGAGCGATATCCACAGCACTATAGCCTGTTATCTCCAAACTACTAATGCTAAATGATAGGAAACCTGAAATAACAGAGTCAGAAAATATGAAAGTTTATTCCTCACTCATGCACAAGAGCGGGTAGGTGTGAATATGCCTAGCATCCACCTCCTACTCTGTCTTTTGTTCTATCATTTCAACATGCATCTTCCATCTTCTACCTTTATGCCCCAAAATGATTCACTATCTTCACTACTATCTCAATCTTCATCCAGCCAACAAAAGAAAAGAGTGGAATATGGGGAGGGATTGCTGTTTTTCCCTTGAAAGCAAGACCTAGACGGTGTACACATTCTTCCACAAACACCTGATTGGGCAAAATACAGAATCCAATGGAATCATAAACAATGATTCTAAATGAAGGTGTAATAATTAAATTAATCATTTTTGTGAAAACATACAAGTAGGAGCTTCCCTCAAAGTCCATCTAGTTCAGCAGATGAGAATTCAACTAGTCAAATTAATAGAGGTAAAGCAAGTTTTAGGAGCTAGCTAGAACAATTACAACCTGAGTCATCACTAAACTAAGATTACTATGAGAGTGCTATGATGTATTATTATATATTTTTCCCAAAATTTATTTCATGCATGTTGAGAATACAGCAGAAGGCTGTTTTCAGCTGTTATCCTCTTTGGGGAGTGCCTCATTGTTAGGGTTCCCCTTCTAGGGAAAAGAGTAGCACCCAGGGATTGATGGGTGTCAGTAAAAGGATCATCTCTCTAACCACAACAAGAGTCCATGACCTCCCTGCAGTGCTGGCAGCCGCCTCCACTGAGACATCACAGTGCCTTGATTTCTTCCTCCACACAACACAGTCAGTGCATACAAATCTCCAATGCAGTGCCTTCTCTAAAGGAACTTCATCTGTATCATATATGCATCATTCTCTTCAAATGTCTGTGTTATTGAAGTCTGAAGACTGAATGGGGAAGGGTGAAGCCATTAGTTCACGTTTGTCTTTGCTAGTCTTTGGTGATTAAAATGAGCTCATGTTGAACCCTTCTCTACTATAGTATCGTCTCTTCTTTCCTTTGCTTCCCTTAAACAACATGCAGTTTTCTATATATCAAGCACTTTGTTTTAATTTCTTAAGTCACAAGATTCATGACAGAAGTAAAGTTAATTAAAACTCAAAATATAGAATTATGATTTATGTATGCATCAATGCTATGGGAGTGTGTATAAAATGACCAAAGAATTTTGGAAAATGAGGAATTTCCTTAAAATGTTAAATATGCAGTTAACACAGGGTCCACTCAATTCCACTTCTAGATATTCCCTTCCAAATATATGATTTACAAATGTTTTCCCCAGACTGTAGGTTGGTCCTCTACTATGTTTTTTTTTCCTTTATGTTATTTTTTCCTTTGTTGTTTTAAATTATAATATAATTTAAAAGATTATAATATAATGATATCATTTCCCCCTTATCTACCCCCTCTAAAGAGTCTCATACAATCTTATTTGCTCTCTTTCAAATTCATGCCCTCTTTTTTGTGTTAATCACTTTTGTATACACATATACACATATACCTGTGTATGTGTGTTCCTAAGTATATAAATACAATGTGCTCAGTCTGTATAACATTTCTTGTCTGTATGTTTTCTGGGCTGAGCATGTGGTATTGGATACCCAATTGGTGTACTCTTCCATAAAGATTTTCTCCCACTCTCAATATTTTTTAGTTGCCTGTAGTTGTTTTGGTAGGGTTAATGCCTTGTAAACTTTCTCCTGTCCACATTAGCATGTCTATTGGTGCTAATCCTTGTTCAACTCAGTTTAGATTGTTTTGTTAGTGAGACTTTCTGGGTTGTCTTAGCTAGGGTTTTTGTTGCTGTGAAGAGACACTGTGACCACAGCAGGCAGCTCTTACAAAGAAAACATTTAATTGAGGTGGTAGCTTACAGTTTCAGAGGTGCAGTTCATTATCCTCATAATGGGGAGTATGGTGGTATGCAGGCGGATGTGGTTCTGGCTACATCTTGACCAGAACACAGCAGGAAGTTGACTGACTGTCACACTGAGTGAAGCTTGAGAAAAAGACTTCAAAGCCCACCTCCACAGTGACACACTTCCTCCAACAAGGCCACACTTCCTAATAGTGCCACTCCCTTTGGAAGCTATTTTCTTTCAAACTACCATATGGGTGTGTAGCTTCTGACTTTACTAGGGGACACAATCTCATAGTCAACTCCTTGTTCCTCTAGCTCTTACAATTTTTCCATCTCCTCTTTTGCAATGATCACTGAGTTTTAGGTGCAGGAGTTGTGCTGTAGATGTTAGCAGTTAAGATTAGGTTTGACAACTCTATATTTTTATGGGTTGAGGTCTTCTGTAATGGTCTCCATCTGTTGTAAAAAGAAGTTGCTTTGATTATGGGGGAGGACTGCACTCACCTGTGGATGTAAATAGGTAAGGGCAGATATTTAGAATGTAGTTAGGGATTATGCTTGTTTAGTAAAATGTTTCTCCTCCAGGATACATGATTTCACTAGCTTTGAGTAGTTGGCTAGATTTCCAGTACCAGACACGTTTTTCCCTCTTGCTGAGCAGGTCTTAAGTCCAATTATAGAGCTGTTGGTTGCCACAAAGATATGAGTTCTGTAATTGCACCCTTAGGGTTATCATACCAGGCTGGCTTTTGTTATAGTTCATAGGCATCATAGCTGGGTCGGTCTGTTGATTTCGACCCTCTTTTGGAAGCTTCTGTAGCACTTTTCATTACTATGAAAGTTAGTTGTTAATCATGCAGCTCAGTTTCAGCTTAGGGGCCTTGGGTCCTGTGTCCAAAGTTTTCTTTGGCAATGAGAATTTATCTTTCACCTGGGTGTGGGGCAAGCAAGGGTAGCAGCAATAGCCTATAATATTTTGGGAGTGTCTTGGACAACTCTGACCCACAACTCAAAAGAGAGACTCTCATGTCTAATATTAGAGACTTTGATAGAAGGTCTTTGGCCCTTGGAGGGAGCACCAGCAGTCCAGTGGAAATTTCATTTAAACTAGATACGTATATTTATACAATGACTTACATGCATCATAGATAGCCTCAGTTAGATAGTTAATAGTATTATTCCCTATGACTTTTTCAGACATCCTTACTGTTATTTTGCCTTCCTTCTTCTGTCATTTATCCTCCCCTCCCGTAATTAGAACTCTATCCTTGTGTTTCCCATCTCCTCTTTCATATCACCATATCATACTCTTCCTTTCTCTGTACAAAATAGTGAGACTATTTTGATTATTTTTGCACTTTCATTTGTTTGGTCGGTTTTGGTTTTTGGGACAAGACCTTACCATTTTTGACAAGGATGGTCTCAAATACCTTCCAGCTCTATCAGTGTGTCCTACTTACTTTTCTGTGTCTGTCATACAATACACTGACAAAAGCAACTTAAAGGAGAAAGGTCTAGTTATAGCTGTCACAGCTAGTTTTGTGTCAACTTGACAAACTGGAGTCATCTATAAAAAAAAAAAAAGGAACATCAATTGAGAAAATGACTCCATAAGATCTGGCTGTAGGGAATTTTCTTAATTAGAGACTGGTGAGGGAGGATCCAACTCATTGTGGGTGGGGCCATTTCTGGGCTGGTAGTCTTGGGTTCTAGAAGAAAGCAGGCTAAGCAAACCATAGCGAGCAAGCTAGTAAGCAGCACTCCTCCATGACCTCAGCATCAGCTCTTGCTCCCAGGTTTTGGCCCTGATTGGTTCCTGTCCTGACTTCCTTCAGTGATGGACTAGAAAGTGAAAGCCAAATACACCCTTTCCTCCCCAACTTGCTTTTGGTCATGGTGTTTCATCACAGAAATAGAACCCCCAACTATGATGATAGGTCACAGCTCCAGGATAGACAGTCCACCATGGTAGGAGAGTTAGAGCAGAAGAAGCTTGAGGGTGCAGGTTGCATTGTGCCTGCAGTCTGGAAGCAGAGAATGATGAGTGTCGGTGCTCAGTTTACTTTCTCCTCTTTATATGGTCCAGGATCCTAGTCTAGGGAGGTACTACCTGGATATTTCCCCCTTTTAATTAATGTCATCAATGTAATTGTCCACTGGAATGCAGAGAGGCTCCATCTCACAGGAGTTCTAGAACTCATCAAGTTGACAGTTGAGCTGAACCATCATCATGCATACTCTGGGTTCATAGCCCAACAAGAACAGTATGAAACTAGGCTGGTCCAAGGCTCATACTGCTCTTTCTTGCCTATGGACTAGGGAATTTATAGGTAAAGACTGTTGTAACCAGCTAGCTACAGGTGATGCTGAACCAGAATGTAAATCTGATAGACCAAGGCCATATTTCTTCACCTGAAATCCAGAGGTTCTATCTATGAGTAGGCCTGAGAATGGGAGATGCTGGGATATCCTCTGTGTTGTGTTTTGCTTGTCTTACTGTAAGTTCCAAAACAAAGTCCTATGTTTTTTCCTCCATCCTACCCTCCTTCACAGCATCTTGATCCATATTATGTTACCTGAAACTTGGGATGATATTGCTGAAGGTAATCACCACTAAAGATGATGCTGTTATCACACCTGAGTCTCATAAACACAGGATCTACATAGTCTCAGGGATGGAGGTCGACTTGTGATTGCAGCTGGCAGTAATGCAGACTAAAACACAGGTTCATCCACCAGGATGTATAGTGATGGGGCAGATCAAGAAGCTTCATCTCTGAGCCCTGGTATAAAGAGAACATGCTGTCCAAATGGGAGTGGCAGTCCCTTTGCTACTAAGGCTGACAGTAAGCTGGGATCTAGCTCAGCCAAAGGGTCCTACACAGTGTCAGAGTGCCCCAGCTCAACTCCAATGATGCAGTGATGCAAGCCAGAACTCAGGCTGTCCCACCAGGACGCAGGATTTCCTCCTGATGCTCTGGAAGGTACTGACTGTTCATCTTCAAACATGAAACCAGTCACAGAGGCTGAGTTCCAAGGCAGAGTCCTGCGTTAGCTTTTCTGCTCTGCTCTTTGTAGCAAGGGTCTTAGTCTCTGCACTCTGCTCTCTGCCTGATGCTAGAGAAGTTGTGGTCGGGAAAGCCCCTTGATCACCTGGCTAGCACTGATCCAGTGTTTCACTCCTTGTGTATCAGCTTAGAATTGTGGTTCGGGACTCTTTCTGGTACCAGCTTTCAATACGACAGGCTTGGCATTGAGTTTTAAGTCCAAGGCCTTTATTTGTGTAGAGGTTTGACTGATAAAGTCCCCCACAGTCCTCCCATTTGATTGTGTGGTCCCTATTTCGTGGTTCTCTTGGGGAAGACTTAGGAGGTATAGCCTTGTTGGAGGAAGTAGGTCACCTGTGGGTATGTAGGTAGGCTTTGAAATTTTTTTATTTTTTTGTTTTTGTTTGTTTGTTTGTTTGTTTTGTTTTGTTTTCCAAGACAGGATTTCTCTGTAGCTTTGGAGGCTGTCCTGGAACTCACTTTATAGACCAGGCTGGCCTCGAACTCAGAGATCCACCTGCCTCTGCCTCCCGAGTGCTAGGATTACAGGCGTGTGCCACCACCGCCCAGCAGCTTTGAGATTTTAAAGCCAGATGTCATTCTATTTGCTCTTTGTTTCTTACTTACAGTTTAAGATATGAGTAATCAGCTGCCTTCTCCAGCTGCCATGGAAGCAGATGGTAATGGATTCTTATCTCCCCAGAACTCCATATAAGCCCTCCCTTCTATAAATTGGCTTGATTGCGGTGTTTTATCAGAGTATTATTAAAGTAGCTAATACAATTTAATACTTCTTCTTCTTCTCCCATATGAAGAACATTTCTCTCCAGGCTGCTTGCTTCTGGGCGTAGGTGATGTAGGCCACCCATTCTTCCCTGCGTTATTCAATTCATCTTCTCTATTTTCATTAAAACTGGGCACTATGGTCTTTCACCTGTTTTCTTAACTTTTACTGTGTAGCTTGTGCATTAATGACTGTTTAGATAGTTGTGTCTGTGTGGATACCTACTGCTGAGAGATCTTTCTCAGCTACCATGTTCAATGTAAATTGATTTATTTGTTTGTTCCAGGCTTATAATTTAGCATATGAAGAACAGTCAGGCTAAATGTAATTTTCCACAAATAGTTTTCTATGAGCAGAGATTTTTGACAAAATCATCTGTTGTGGTTAATTCTAATCTTTAATATGAGCCCACAAGTATATACGTCATTGTTTTAAGGAAATAGTGTAATATAAAAATTTGAATTTAGTCTGGTTGTCTTTGTTAGGTTTCACCATTCAATTTTCAACAAAGAATTATTACTTCCAAATGCTAGGCCCTCTTCTAGATGTTGGGGATAGAGCTATTAAACACAGATTCAGATTCAAATTTGCTTTTATAAATAACTTATAATTTATAAAATAACTGTGGATGAATAAGCATTAGAGGTAATGTCTATCAAAAGTGTATGTAAGATTTCCAGGCTGGGCAGTGCACACTTTTAATCCCAGCACTTGGGGGGCAGAGCCAGGTGGATCTTTGTGAGTTTGAGGCCAGCCTGGGTTACAGAGTGAGTTCCAGGAAAGGCACAAAGCTACACAGAGAAAGCCTGTCTCACAAAACCAAAAAGAAAAAAGAAGAAAAATGTATGTAAGATTTCCAAGTGCATAGATGTGGATAATGAGGGGTCAATAATGTTGGAGGTGGTTAAAGTTGGAAAGACATTAGAATAGTCAGAAGTAGTTTTAAAGGTACATACCCAAATCATAACTCTATATTTTGAGTCTTAATTAACTTTACTTCTGCCATGAACCTTGTGGTTTAAGATCATTAAAATTGTACTTGATATATAGAAAACTGCATGTTGTTTAAGGGAAGCAAGGGGAAGAAGATAGGATACTATAGTAGAGAAGTGTTCAAATGTAACTCATTTTCAATCATCAAAGACTAGCAAAGACAAAAGTGAACTAATGGCTTCACCCTTCCCCATTCAGTCTTCAGACTTCAATAGCAAAGACATTTGAAGAGAATGATGCATATATGATACAGATGAAGTTCCCTGAGAGAAGGCACTGCATTGGAGATTTGTATGCACTGACTGTGTTGTGTGGAGGAAGAAATCAAGGCACTGTGATATCTCAGTGGAGGCAGCTGCCAGCACTGTAGGGAGGTCATGGACTCTTGTGGTTAGAGAGATGATCCTTTCACTGACACCCATCAATCCCTGGGTGCTACTCTTTTCCCTAGAAGGGGAACCCTAACAATGAGGCACCCCCCAAAGAGGATAACAGCTGAAAACAGTCTTCTGCTGTATTCTCAACATGTGTGAAATGGGAGATGGGAGAAAACATTTGTAAATTATATACTTGGAAAGGAATACCCAGGAGTGGAATTGAGGACCACATCCTGTGTTAACCAAATAATTAACATTTTGAGGAAATTCTTAATTTTCAAACTGGCTTGGCCATTTCACAACCCCACCCCCACATCATTGTTTCTCTATATCTTTGTTGACATTTATTATTGTCTCTGTCTCTTTTGATGGGTTACTTAACTTCTTTCTCAAACTCTTTTTTCATGTAGGACAGAACTAGTGAAACATTCTACATCTGCTAGGCAAATATCTCAGTTTTTACTTACCATTCTGCCATTCTTCAGCAGCAGTGTTTCTCTGCAGCTCTAGAAACAGGTTTGCATACTCTGGACTTGCAGTTATGGACAAAATGAAATGGCACTCCTAGGAGATAAGGATGTAACTGTCCCTGATAGCAAGGATATCTAAATTCAGCTAGAATCTTGGTGAAATCGAGCTGGGAATAAAGAAATTTTCTGAACTTTGTGAAAGGAAAGGATGAAGATCATGAAGGTTGAAAACAGTTCATTAGAGCTCCTGCTGTGACGTCAGTGCCCTGTCACAGATTTAAAGGGACCTTGTAAGAAAAGAGAAAATTTCAGTTTTCTGTTCTCCTTTACTGTGCCCCATGTTTGCCCGCCCCCCACTCTTGTTCTCAATACTGGGGTCCAAAACCAGGGCTCACATATGCTAGGCAAGTGCTCTACATTGACCTCCACAGACTCTACTGTGTATCCCAGGAGTTTCTCTGTAGGCAAGAATACAAACCTGTGCCACTAGGTCAGACTTTTACAAATTAGAATAATTTGTCTTTGAAATTGTCTATTTTAGTTTTATTATTAGGCTATTTGGTCAATAACCTAAATGAAATTGTACAAATACCTTCCACTATTCTGTAATTATTAAAAACAGATTTCTTTCCTTATATGTAGGAATTCAAACTTGCCAGGAAACAAATTTGAAGTCTATCCCTTTATACATAAGAGGAGAAATAATGGAGCAATGCTGACTCTGTTTATCATTAATCAGGACAAACACCAATGCCTGCTTATGCAAACATAATGAGATTCTCAGTATTGGAGATTTCCTATGCAAATACTAGACATGTGTAATGAGTTATTTGATTACGCTTGTATTCATTGCTGTCTCTCTCATCTATTCTCTTCAATTTAAAACATCTTGATTAACACATAACAATTGATAATTCATTAACACATTAATGAGATTCATGTTGATATTTAAAACTTGAAATAGCCTGCACTGATTTAACCCAGCCTCCACTTGTCCACCATCACTTAAATATTTTCCAATGTTATCATTGTCTGGGTACAGCTATGTCTATTGTATGGCTTCCCCTACCCTCCCCAGTTCCTCAAAGTAGTTGTTATCTATCTTTAGCCATAGCCTTGCAATCTTCAGGCAATTCAAACGTAGGGGTCATGGGTGAATTATCTCCTATACAACATTCCACACCATTGTCACCATTGAGTTGGTGTTGCATGGCTCTGAGAGTCAAGCTTCCATCTTATTCCTGAGATCTGCACCTTTTTTCTAGTACTGAGCTGTGGTCTCCTTTTCAATAGTCTGACTCTTCTTGGCAATCCACTGAATAGCAGCAGGAACAAGGCTGTGCTATACTTCTCACCACCCCCTTCTCTTCTTCTGCACTTCCTATCCTTGTGCCTTGGGTTATGCTTACATTTGCAAATATTTTTATATCTTCTGCCCATCCTTTGCCTAGATTTCTAAACTTTCTTGGGGTGCATTAGAAAATTGGGATGAAGGAGCATGGAGCTTTGGCTGCACTTCTCTGTGTGTACTCTGCTGCTAAATGCAAAAGTTTCTCCCTGCCAAATGCTCAGGAAATTTATTTGATGTTATAGATTATACAGCAGCATTGAATGCATTGTTCACCCATATTTCTTGATCTGCACTGCACAGATCTGTGACAACTCATGAAGATTTCAGTCATGCTCCAGCTTGTCTTTCTGTACAATCACAATTATATCTAATGGAGTTAAAATCTGAGATTTTAGCAATGCCAGAGCTTTTATGAGGCATCAGCTATGCATTTTTGAGGCTCATGAGTGAGATACAGATCCAAGAAATATTGATAATAGGATATAAGCTCACCCTTTATTATATGCAAGGCTTGCCCAGACACATGTTCACCTCTTTGGATGGGAATAGTGTAAAGCACATCAGAGAAAAGGAGGAACAAATATAAAAACAAAAATGTTATCTTTTATTTAAACCCCTTTAGTTAATTCAGTGGCCTTAAATACAAATTCTATGTTTAATTAAAGCATGAGTATATCTTTCATGTAAAGATACACAGAGAAACCTAAATTTAATATCAAGGACATATTTTTGCATATTTTTGTGGGTATTCCCCAATAATTTGCATTGTGCCTAGTGCTAATAACATTATTATTGAGTATTTTATTTCTTTTTTTCTTTCTTTTTTCTTTTTCTTTTTCTTTTTCTTTTTAGTTTTTTGAGACAGAGTTTCTTCATGTAGTTTTGGTGCCCATCCTGGATCTTGCTCTATAGACCAGGCTGGCCTCAAGCTTACAGAGATCTGCCTGGCTCTGCCTCCTGAGTGCTGGGATTAAAGGCTTGTGCCACCACCACCTGGCTGTTATTTTATTTCTTTGACATATTTTGCAGTTAAAAATTATCCAAATAAGTCACTGAAGTTATTATTAATGTTCCATATTGCATTTGGCTGAGAATTCATCAGTTCTCTTTTGTTTCTGAAATCATATCCAGTTGTATAGTACAAGCTCATCCATCAGAGAGTATGGAAGAATAGATTCCATATTTAGTCCTTCAATAATTATTTTTCAAACAAATAATATTCTAGGCCATGGAAATATAAGACACATAAGAGTGAATAGAATAATAAATGTGAGTCACAAATATATTCAACTCTCTATGTAGATATCACCTATCATCCTGTGGGGGTACAAGGAGCTGTGAGGAAAAGACACAGCACAATGTTCCAAAGCATAGTCACCTCTGTACCTGGCAGAGAAGCATCCTCTAGTAATATTTGAAAAGAAGGCCTTTCTGAGGCTTGAGAACAAGAAGAAGCCCTATCTTTGAAGACAAAGTTGAAAAAGCATTCTAGTAGAAGAAACATCTAGATCAAGAGCTTGAAATCCACACATAAAGATCAGTGGGAGGAACAGTATGAGATGATGTTTCATGGGAAGTCTAGGGTCTGACTCCATGAGGTACAAAGCGAGCAGCTTGGTTTCATTCTGAGGAACATTAGAAGCCATTGAACATGCTCAAAAACCAAAGTGTCAGCTTTGACTGCTTTTGTGGGACGTAGGCTGATGTTTGATAAATGCTTTTGTGGAAAGTAGCAGTACTGTCAGTAGCTACACATCTTCTTGTGAGTGGCAGATGGGAAAATGACCCCAAGCCTCACATCCCTTTCAACGGTCTCTGCTGCATGAAGTCTGTTTGAATCCTTCCTTGAATCTGGGGCTTGAATGAAGACCTGCTCTGAAGTGATGAGCAAAGACATAAAAACAGAATTAGACTGTTCGAAGATCACCATTCTTTTCTTGGGAACCATTCCAGGATATGAACAAATCCGGACTAGCCTGCTGAAAGATGAGCACAACCAGGCAGATATATCCATGATGGCTGCACCACTACAACTACCATCACAGGTGAAGCCTTTACTTGGTGAGATCACACCATATTTGGCTTCAACCAGTTCATATCAGAACCACCCATGCCATCTCCATAATTGTGGAAGGCAATAAATGGTATGGTGTTTCAAGCTGCTAACATCAGAGGTGTTTCATAATGCAACAAAAGCTGTAAAGCTGCATGTAGGCATGCCTCTGAATTTAATGACCAATCATATAAATATTCTAAAATGATACCATGAAGATACAAAGTCCAAATTTAAAAAAAAATGTGCTAGTCATTCTTGTAGGGCTTGGTTAGATAGAGAAGCCTGTAGATTAGTAGAGCACGTCTCTGGTCATCTTCAAAATCATTTCCATGGAGGGTTCCCTAGAGGAAAAGAAATGGCAGAAGAAATGAACATCACAAAGAAATGAATATCACTCTGGTTTACATGATACGGTCTGGGTACTTTAACAATGTCTGTCTTCACACTGGGGAGGTCAGTCCTTGGGGCTGGGTGCTTCACAATCCCAATCTGGCACTGGATGGCGGGAGGATTCCTAGAAGGCCACTGGTTTTTAGTTCACATTGGAAGCCCGAAGAAACTTGGCTCTGATACCTAGCTGAGCAGTGCAGTAGCAGCAACAATAACAACAGAGGGTGAACTTGCCCCTAAGAGAGGTGTCAGGAAGATAGAACACAAAGCTTCTGTTCTTGGGCCTCTTTTTACCTGTGTTTGCATTAGAAGCTGTTGTCCACGTTTAGGGTGGCAAAATTCCCACTTCAGATAACCTGCTTGGTCAAGAAAACCTCGCTGGGGGTGTGCCCAGTGGCTTGCCTTTTGTTGATTCCAAATTGGGTCAAGTTGACAACAGACATTAACAGGCATGTGGGTAGCGCCATCACATAGGGTGGAATATAAGGGAGAAAAGAAGAGAGTCTTTTAGCCTTGGGATTCTCTTTTTCACATCCTGGCAGCCACAATTCTACCTGCTCTGTCCCATCCCACTCTGCCTGCCACATTGTTCTGAGACCCTAAAATACTCAACAAAAACACCTCCTTCTCTTAAACTGCTCTCAGGTCTGTGTCCCAGCAATGAGAAGACTGATGAATGCCACAGTGGTCCTTTGTTTTCAGTAACTAGAATTAAAGACTAGGAGGAAACACCTTGTCAGCAAGGCTTAAGAATTATATGGACCAAAAACGATGTGATTCAACAAGCCAACTTTAAGGTATAGTTGAGACAGAGCTCACATTAAGCTAAAGCTAAATATGAAGCGACATGTAGGAATCATGTTAATTTCACCAACATGGTAATGATTTTGTGGCTATACTTCCCTCCTTCACCCTTGCAGTAGAGCTTCAACTGTCCTGACACCGCAGCCCTGGCCAGTGTTTACATGGACAATGTGGGTTATTTCCCTGCATAAGTCCTCTTATACATTTACAAGTCAAAAGTTCTTGCATATTTTAGTGTCAGCTTCAAAGTCTCAGTGTCTGACATGGCGACTGTAACATGCATATCCAACTAATTTACATCAAGCAGAAATGAACAAACTGATCCTTGGATTTGAGGCCTACTATAGTGTGAGCTTCAAATTACTGTGCCTGTTGTGGTAGGTATTTTTAATTGCACACATATACATATACCATTGATTGCTGAAAATATCTAAAGGAAATAAACTATGTTATATGGTCATAGCTCAAGAAATTCTTTGGAATAGCCTATTGCTATCTTAACATTTGTGATGCATAGAATTTAATGCCCCAAGAAGCCTAAGTTATCAGTATCTGCATAATTCTTTTAGTTGGTAATTATTTTTGAGAAATGTCTCACCATGTATGCCTGATGGCCTAGAACTCACTATGTAGACCATCCTGACCTTGAACTTGCAGAGATCTACTTGCCTCTGCTTCCTACATGCTGCAATTAATAGTATATAATACTCAGCAAACAAACAGAGAAAATCCACTGTACAGCCAGTGAAATGGTTCAGTGTGTGCAGGCAGTTGTCTCCAAGCCTGATAACTGAGTTCAATACCTGGAATGACATGGTAGGATAGAATCAACTTCCACAATTTAATGTCAGACCCTTAGGTATGTACATGCATGCACATATGCATACAAACAAACACACACACATAAACTAAAAAGCAATAGAAATTAATAAACAAACTTTAAGTATATCTCCATCTTCTTGCAATAAATTTATTTATAAAAACATCTATTAGAAAAAAATCCTGAAAACACAACATTCAAGTGATATTATACAGACTAATCAGGTTGTATTTATTTAGGCATATTCACATATATATATATATATATATATATATATATATATATATATATGAATATGCACAGATATATATGGAACTGCAATTAAAGAAACAGAGGCCATGAATTGGAAAGAAAGGTTGGAGGTACATGGGAGGGTTTGGAGGTGGGAAAGGGAAGGGGGAGGTGATATAATTTTATTATAATCTCAAAATACATTTTATAAACATCCACAGTTGTGATTTGGAGAGTGTCACATTGGATGCAGGAAAAGGAAAGAGCCAGGTTCCAATGTGAGTGTCCAGCTTTGTCAGAGGGTCTGATAACGGGAGAATGAAGTACGTAGCCATGGTAGGAACTAGTGAAATTCACTTCCCATTTCCTTGTCTATGATCTATAAGAAGTTACACATAGGGCCTGGTTTGGAGATCAGATCACCAAAATATAAAAGAGGAAAGAGAGAGCATAAAATTTATTAGAATTCATATCTTAGCAACTTGGCTGTATTACCAATGTATTTTGAAACCATCCCCCAAAGATCAGCAGGTAGAGGCTACAATTCTTAGTCTGGTAATGTTGGGGCTAGTGGGAAGGAATTTGGATTATGTGAGTGGAGTTCTCTTGAATAGGTTAATACCATTCTGAATGAATGTATTCATCCCCTTTCATACCTCTCCCTCCTCCTTTTTAAAATATTTTATTTTAGACTATATTATAAAGCAAGGTTTTCATATGGGGCTTTTATAAATATTTTATTTGGTTTGGTTCATCACTTCTGGCCTCCCCTCATATTTGTGCCCACTTCCCTGATGTGACCTTTGACCTCCAGTGTGCTTCACCTCACTTTCTTACAGCCATTTGTTCTGCCAATTCCGTGGGTCCCTTTCCAGGCTCCTGGCCATTACCCATACTTTCTCCCATCTGGATGCACATGTGTCATGGTTGGGACTAGGTTCTGCCTATGGGAGTGAACAGCATCAGCTAACATTTATCTAGCATCAAATCAGTAATGCTCTAACAGACTCAACAAGACCCACTCCGTTCAGACTGGCCGGGATTCCTTTCCTGGGGCAGGGTAGAATGAGGAAGTTAGGGAATAAAGTCTGAGGTATTCTCTCAAGGATGTATCCCAATCATTGGAAGTTGGCAATGCCCTTGACCCCAACTTTGTATGAGCTTTGTGTTATCTAACGTGGACCCAATATCTAAATCTAAGGATACCACAAAGATGTTTAACATCTTCCCTTGAAATTTAGATCAAACAATTATTATCTGATTCAGATTAGCATGTAAATGAAGAAAATAGTTGCAGAGTATATCAATTAGAAATTGAGGCCCAGAAATGTTTTGCTAAGAAAGCTGTTTCTCCTGCCAAACAAAGACAAGACAGTGTTGAATTCATTGCAGATCGTTAATCAAACGACCTTGTTTGAGCACAAATAAGCCATGGCAGAAGAACACGAGCCAGAGTCACTCAATAATAAGAAAGCTAAGAGTGTTGAAAAGAAGTTAGGAAGCTGCAGGAAGCAAGGGGAGAACCCTGGCCTGGAGAAAGAGTCAGGGAAAGGGAAAACACAGAAGGATGCCAGGCCTGGAGCCGAGCACCTTCCCTGACCTTACAAGGAATGGTTGAGTTCTTACACTATCATTTTTTTTTAACTTTTTTAACCCAGCAAGGCCCTGGGTTCGATCCTCAGCTCAAAAAGAAAGAAAGAAAGAAAGAAAGAAAGAAAGAAAGAAAGAAAGAAAGAAAGAAAGAAAGAAAGAAAGAAAAAAAAAACGCCGGGCAGTGGTGGTGCACACCTGTAATCCCAGCACTCGGGAGGCAGAGGCAGGTGGATCTCTGTGAGTTTGAGGCCAGCCTGGTCTACAAAGTGAGTTCCAGGACAGCCTCCAAAGCTACAGAGAAACCCTGTCTCGAAAAGAAAAAAAAATTGCCATTTAATTTTAATTTTAAATATATTTTTAATTAGAATTACTTCATTTTTTTCTTCCCCTTGTCTTTCTCCAGGCCCTCCCAGGGATTCACCCACCAATCTCTCTCTTGTCTCTCACTCTCAAATTTCTCAAATTGATGGCTTCTTTACTGTTACTGAAGTGAGTGTGTGTGTGTGTGTGTGCGTGTGTGTGTGTGTGCGCGCGCGTGCGTGTTGTTTGTGTGTATATGGTTTCAGGCCTGACCTGACTTTGTATTAGACAACCAATAAGGGTGCTCATCCCTGGGAGAGGTTAATTTCTCCTTCTTCAGTAGTCATTACTTGCCTGTAGTTCTTCATCTAGGGGTAGTACCCTGTAAAATTTTCTCCCTTCCACATTAACATGTTTATTGGCATTGACATTGCTCTTGGCTTGTTCATGCTACTATTCTAAGAGACTGTTTTGTACTGATATTTTATTTGTGCTCTAACAAATAAAGCTTGCATGGATCAGAGGAAAAAGTCAGCTACCATATTAAATATAGAGATCAGACAGTGGCCACACACACCTTTAATCCTACCACTTGGATTAAATTCATCCAGAACAGACCCAGGCATGGTGGCACATGCCTTTAATTCCAGCACTAGTTAACCATAGAGGTCTGGAGGTCTGCACAGACAGACAGGAAATGATAGAACTGGGCAGAAAGAGGAAGTGATGTAGCTGGGCAGAGAGGAAGTAAGATGGCCCGGCACAGAAAGGTATGTAGGCATGAGTATACAGGAAGTAGACCTCTCTTGAGGCTGAGGATTTTAGTCAGAGGATTCGTGGAGTTGGTGAGCTAATAGCTGGTGGCTGTGGTTTGTCCTGTTTCTCTGGTCTTTCAGTTTTCACCCAATATCTGGCTCCAGGTTTGTTTGTTTGTTTGCTTTATTAATAAGACCATTTAGCAATTTGTCTGACAGCTGGAGCCCAATGTGGCTGGCTTTTTCCTCTGATCACCAGGCAAGCTTTATTTGTTAGAGCACAAATAAAGTATCATCACAATGTTTCATAGCAGATTTGCTCATATACCAGATCTTAAGATCTTTCTGCTAGCTCCTTGAGGAAATTCCCTGTGATGTAGATGTGAATTCTGGGTTTGGGCTTCCCACCGGTTTCTGCATTT
Organism: Onychomys torridus; assembly: GCF_903995425.1. Classification (NCBI taxonomy): domain Eukaryota; kingdom Metazoa; phylum Chordata; class Mammalia; order Rodentia; family Cricetidae; genus Onychomys; species Onychomys torridus. The sequence continues at coordinate 56,743,771 of NC_050458.1, forward strand.
TGTCCAGTTGTGGTTTTCTATGTTGGTCTCCATATTCTGCAAAGAAAAGATTTTTGGATGAAGGATTGTACCTATGCTTATTCGGAAGAGGTAACTGGTGAACCTTAACCAAAAGGTCTTATTGGATCATCATTTGCTACAGTTGTCCCAACTCCATGGCTGTCTCTCCAAGGACTTCACCTTCCCTTTATCTAGAGGCCCCAGTTGTGTGACTTCCATATTATTACAGTTTCTTTAGTTTGGTTGTTGTTGTTGCTTGGTGGTGGTGGTGGTGTGCACCCCTGTACGTGTGTATCGCACTTTCTCATGCCTGCTAAGCAAATGTCCCCCCACTAGTCTTTCTGTCAATCAACACTTGCATAAACCAATACAGCCATTGTAGAGGAGAGCTGGGACAAGAGCAAAGACATGCTTAAGGCTTTCCCGGATTCTGGTGACACGGCTTTAGAATGTTTGTGACTCTAGGGAAACTGAGCTTCCCAGGATTAATGACCAAACCGCTATTACATCCCTGGTATTCCTCACCTTGTCACTGTCTCCTTCAGCACCTGTCACTGCTGCTCTGCACACCTAAGTCTCTGCTCCAGCAGACTGCTTAGCTATGGATCTCAGCTCTTTCTAAACATCCCTTGTTTCAACCTCTAGCTTTTCTTAGAAGTCAGGTGGATATGTATCTGTACCTCAGTCCTGTCCTAGCAACACAAAGATAAGTGGGGACTGTGAATAACTTCACAGTAATCCCAGAGATGGTATGTTTCTGCCTCCAGGCATCATGGCATATGGATCCTTCAGAACCTTCTAGGCCAGGCTTTCTCATAGGCTTATGTTTGAACAGGCTTATGTCTGCTCTCATCCACTTCGACCTTTTCATTAAAATAAGAAAAGTCAGCTCTGCAGAGTCAGGTCTGCTGATGGGAAGGCCAGGACTGAAGTATGTGTCACCAGTGGTAGAATGCCTTACTCCTTCTAGGAACCAGGCTAGTTTTCTTCCTTAGCTTAGATTTTCACCTAGATCCTCCCTCAGCTACCCAAATGACCTAACCATTAATACTTTTGGAAAGCTCTTCAGTAGGCTTCTCTACACTGAGTATTAGCAACTTTGGGGCCTAGAAATTCCACTGCTAGGTACTTATTCAACAAAAACACCTATGTATGTCTAACATGAGTGTTTATAGTTGTGCTAACTTTAATGTCTCCTAAATGAAATTCCTGTTCATCAAAAGATCTCCATTGAACAGCTATAGAAGGTACATGGATTGTGGCTTATTCATAAGAGAGATACTTTGTAGAGGAATGTCCAAGAAAAATCTACAGATGCATACAGCAATGTAAATGATAATAAGTTCTATTGAAGTAAATATTCAAGGGAACATATACTTCATGCATTCGATTTTTAAAAGTTTGAAACCAGGAAAACCTTGCTTATGACTTTGCAGGATGAGAATAGACTTTGGGGAACAAAGGAGAGGCAGGACAAATGCTAATGCTTCTGCATATTTCCAAATATAATCTATTCATACACATGCTCTTTGCGATTTTGTAATTCACAAAGTTCAAATCCCAGGATTTTTAAATAGCTCACTTGACAATAATATCTGACCCAAACTGAACTCATCTGGTGACAAACCCTGACCTTAACTGACATAAAGTTATTTATAGACTTGTTTATCCCACTTGGGGTGAATATTCATAGTTCCCTTTGGAAAGATTAATGTGCTTGCATATGGATGCTGCTGCAAAAACCATCTAGAGTGTTAAGTTGAAATCCTACAGTTATGAATTCCACAGTCCATATGGTCCTAGGTGTTCAATATAAGGTAGTATATTTTGTAGTGAGTACAATAAAGACTTCTCAAAGATACCCACACCCTAAATCTGTGCGTACATCAAGTAACATAGCAAAGGGAATTGGGGTTGCTGATAGACTAAGCTTATTCATGAGCTGACCTTGAGATACAAATACAATTATCATTTACCTGAATGGGCCCAAGGTAATCCTAAGGGCTTTGTAAGTGGGAAAGGAATGTAAAAGAAAGATATTAGCCCAGTATCTTCCATTTTTTTACATTTGACTTCCAGAACTATATAATCATAATTTGTGCTGATTTAAGAGACTATGTTTGTGAAAAATTGTTAAAGAAGTAATAAGAAACCATACATGCATATGTTATTAAATATATGTGTATTAGATATGCATCTATGTATAAGTATGTATTTGCTTAATGGTTTTTCTATCTAATATCTGAGTCACATAATACACTACACAAAGTAGAATCTAAGGAAGAGTTTTTAATATATTAATAAATGAGTGACTTGCATGAAGTGAGTATGATAAATGATTGACTTGGATGGAGTAAATATGTGCAGAGGTCAACTCCTGGTCTATGTACCAACACATTGTTGCTACATAATGAATTAAAATGTCAAGTTAAACAACTCTCTTAGCTACTTTTCTATTGATGTGCTAATATACCATGAACAAGGCAGCTTACAAATGAAAGCGTTTATTGAGGCTTACACTTCCAGGAGATTAGAGTCCATGACCACCATGATCTGGAACATGGCAGGAGGCAGGCAGGCATGGTGCTGGAGGAGACAGAGAGGGAGAGGAGGATGGAGAAAACTAGGAATGATGTAGGCTTTTTAAAACATGGAAGTCTTCCCCTAGTGACACACCTCCTCCAACAAAGTCATACCTTCTAGTCCTCCTCAAATAGTCCCACAAACTGGGGACCAAGTATTCAAGTATGTGACAGTACTGGAACCATTCAGACCACCATAGCAGCAGTAACCATATTTCCGAGCTGGTGGATTTGCTGGTATATTGTGGTAGCATAGCTTAAAATTTCATGCGAGCTTATTATCTTATCAGCACCCTTATGCAGGTGGCAATAGAAATGAAAGGGCCATGTTGTATCAAGTCTGCTACTATACAGACCAGCAGAGATCACATGGCTCTGTTCAAAGTCATGGCGAGGGAAGTATGTACATCTGTTATGAATTTAAGAGAGCAAGAGGGAATGGAAGAGCGGAGGAGAAGGGAAACAATGTGTAATTATATTAGAATTTAAAAAAACTTGAAAGATAGGATAAAAAAGAATAACCAAACAAAAACTTAAAAAAAAAAAAAAAAGCATTTCAGCCTGTTGGCTGTTCACTGTGAGTAATTACAACATACACTATTCTGAGCAAGGGGCATGGATGACTACATAGTTTTGCTTAGTTTGTAAAAGCTGACTACATGGGAAATCCAAGACACCATAAGATTGGTTATATTGTCTTCCTGAAGGCAAATTAAACTGAAATAGGCTGAGTACACAATAAGACAACAGATTAAGCATATTGTTTTCAATGAACTCAAGGATTATTATTCACTTAGCTATGAAATCTGGCCAGATTCTTGGAAGGCATAAGAGACTTTTAAGAAAACATATTAGTACATATAACAAGCTGACCCCTTAAGTAATTCAAGAAGGAAATCACAAACTATCATGCAAGAGAGAGCACATGATGGTATGGAATTACAAAGGAAAGAATGTTTCATATGATATGTGGAGAGTTAACTAGGGGCAAGCTTAAACCAGCAATTTAGGGAGGGTTCTCTGAAGGCTGCTGTGCTAGTACATAAAAGTCACAGTAGATACAACCAATAAATACTCTATTAGGAAAATGGCCAGACACATGGCATGACTTCTTGGTAAAAGCATTTTAGACTGATAAGTGGTTTCGAAAGTCTCTAGGGAAAGTGATTGTATCGTTATTAGGAGATAGAAGAAGCTGCCCAGGTACTTTGAACACTTTGTATCTTAAGTAAAGTAGGTAGTGCTCATAGGAGAGATATAAAGATTATGTCTCAAGAAATATGTCTGGGCTCTGCCTATAGACCTCTTCTGAGACTGTTCTTGTCTGCATTCCATTTTCCTCTTTGCTGTTATCAACCAAAAATTCACTAAGAACTTAAGACAAAAGGGAGGCACACTATCTCAGGGAGAAATTTTCAAAGCAGAGGGAACAGCCTCTGATCCATGTTACCACAAGAAAGAGACAGAGAGGCTTGCTTCTACAGAAGGAGGTCTTGACTAGCCTTTCACTCCAACCCACTGTGCACACAGGGAGCAAGCAAGCTTAGTCTTGGTTGCTTGGTTAGGGGAACTGAGTTTGACTTAAGTGAACAGGGTGTGAAGTAGGACTTTCATAGGGTGCTCTTGCCAACTGAAACAAGAATATTTCCAGACAAGAGCTACAAAATTTGGACTTCATTTCTTCCAGGAAGATGCCCATGTTGAACGGGGGCTCAGGAAGCCACCTGAGAGCCTTCATGGATATGGAGTTGGTCTTCAAGTTCACTCTCTATACTCTCCCTAGCCGTATCTGAGCCTGCCAAGTATGCAGTTTCTTTTACCCTAGAATGTGGTAGTTTTGTATTCCCCAAAATATTGTGTACCCTAATAAACTTATCTGGGGTCAGAGACAGAACAGCCACAATATTAAACATAGAGGTTAGGCAGTGGTAGCACATGCCTTTAATCCTAGCATTCCAGAGGCAGAAATCCCTCTGGATCTCTGTGAGTTCAAGGCCACATTGGAAACAGCCAGGCATGGTGACACACGCCTTTAATCCCAAGAAGTGAGCCTTTAATCCCAGGGAGTGGTGGCAAAAACATAAAGATATATAAGGTGTGAAGACCAGAAACTAGAAGCTTTTGACTGATTAAGCAAGCATTCAGGCTTTCGAACAACAGTTCAGCTGAAATCCATTCTGGATGAGGACTCAGAGGCTTCTGGTCTGAGGAAACAGGATCAGCTGAGGTATTGGCGAGGTGAGGTAGCTGTGGCTTGTTCTGCTTCTCTGATCTCTCAGAGTTCACCCCAATAACTGGCCTCATGTTTGATTTTACTAACAAGACCTTCTAACAATTCATGTAACACCAGAAAGTCCCTTTTAAAGAAAATCTGAAGAGGCTGGGGATTTAGCTCAGTGGTAGAGCACTTGCCTACCAAGCGCAAGGCCCTGGGTTCGATCCTCAGCTCCAAAAAAGAAAAAAAGAGAAAAAAAGAAAATCTGTAGGCCCACCCACCGCAGGCTGTCACATTTATTCTTCCTCCAGCTCATTCCTAGAGTTCCAGCTACGATGTTAGACTACAGCATGATTTTGGCCAGTAGGAGTAAAAATGCTCAACTGTTGTGAACTTTTGTTATTCTAATGTCGCAATATTAAAATGTCTTCATCACAAACAAACTTCCGGCCACTACATGAGCAGTTTAGTACCCAGCAAAGGATCAAGACCCCAGCAAACAGGGATCTGTCATAAACTGGCCCTGCCAAAGCAGCTATGAAACTAGACAGCCCAGTGAGTATTCCTCCCACCCCTGAAAATCATCTGCTTTTTCCACTTGTCAAATGGTGTGACTATTCTTCTTCCCTCCACAATCTGGGGTCTTTCTCCACCTCTTCTCTCTAAGGTTGGAAAATTGCTCCATATGCCAGAGCAGACACGGTCCTCAGCAAATTTCTTAATCATGCAATGTTCCTAAGACTGTATTGGTAGGTGTTTAGGGATGGTCCACTTCATCCAGCACATACTGATGTTCCTACGTTAAAGTCTTGGTTGTGAGGAACTTAACTTGCTTCTTCAGAAAATATTTTTTGAGCGGCTACTTAGGACTTAGGAGGGATACATGGTTCTGAATATTCATGATGTAGCATTGATTTCTTTTTTAAAAATCAGAAAACAAAGTCTGTGTCCTTGTGGAACACTGCCTCTTGTAACTATTATGACAGTGGTCTGTGACATTAGCAATCGGAAAAAACACGCAAGAAAATGGGTTAAATGGATTGTGAGGCTATTGGAAAAGGCCATTTTAAAATGGCACTCAAAGAAGCCTCCTGTCTGGGAAAGTTATTACTGAAAAGAATCAGGAATTTTGCCCTACAAATATCTAAGAATTGGATTTCAGACAACAGAGACTGACATCGATGCTGCTAGAATATAACAGGTGATTTCCCAGGTGCCCAGAGTGCCTGGAGGAGTGAGTAAGGAGAATGCCTGAAACCTCATAGAAAATGAGCTAAGAGCTTGTTCTGATGGGACTTTGGATGCTACAGGGAAGATTCTGGATTGATCTCTCTCCCTTGATCCCTTTCTCCCTCTCCTCTCCTCCCTCTCCCCCCCCCCCAGTTGAGATCAGGGATCATCATGAGCATGACAAAATTACTGAATTTTAGGATTATGTGTACTCCTTCTGGTATCTGTGATCATTTGGAAGTTGCAGCAGTGGTGGCCAGAGCTGTGACTGGGGCAGGTGCGATGGATATGGTCCCCACAGGAGAATGAAACCATAGTGTCTTGCAATACCAAGTTGGGCTGCTAAATTTAGACGTGGCCATCATTTATGTTACGACTTGACAGATGATGTTCTTTCTTAGTTATAACAGTGGATAATTTTAAAAACATCTTAGCTATTTAAACATTTATTTTCCAATTTGTATCTAGATTTCTGTAGCAGGATTTTTAGATTCCATGTAGTTTATAAATCTGCATTATTGCCTGGTGGCAACTCATTGGAGAATCAGATTTGGGCATTTTTTTTTTTTTCTGCTTTCTGACTTCCTTGCCAGTTGGCGTCACGATAAAGCTCATTCTTTCTGCAACACCTGGTGCTATAGCACTGGCTTTAAGCATGGTTATGGAACTGTTCCCTGCTGGTTGTCACCAAGAATAGCACAGATGAAGCTGGCCTATTGTTAAAAGCAACCTGACTGGGGATAGAGATCTATTTATTTTTTAACATGATTGTGCAAGTAGGGTGTTTGCAGTCAGCATATACTACCCCAAACATGTCCTGTTGTTGATGTTTTTATTTCATTTTTTTTTAGAAACAGTGAAGTTGGGGGAAGCTCTGAGCACAGAGGCAATTATACTCTGGAGGAGTAGCTGGTTCTCAGTATCGGGAAAAGGAACTGAATGACAAGAGACTTTTTATCAATGAAAGCCTTGACTGAAATGTACAGAACAAGGCTTACTCATTCATAGTGCCTTTCCCAGCCACCTCTCATCACTTCCCTTTGCAGTCTTTCTCTCTTTAATTTGAAGATCCTCTGTAAGTAGAGTGCTAAGTTGTCTCTTTGCAACTTCTCCTGTCCTAGACTATTTTCCATATGTGTGTGTGTGTATATATATGTATATGTAATGCATGTTAGTAGTGTGTGTACATGTTTTCTTCCTTGTTAAAAAAAGGAATGTGTTAAAATTAAGGAGTGGTGAGGAGGCTCAGAGGGGAAAGGCACTTTCAGGCTGAGCTCTGGTATACTGAGCTGCAGCCTTGGAACCATCCGAAGGTGTAAAAGGGAAGTAGCTATACAAAGTTGTTCTGACCTCCACATTTGTGCCCTGTCATGTGTGCTCACACATAGTGATATCACACACACACACACACAACACAACACACACACACACACACACACACACACACACAAATACGATTTTTCAAATGAGCAAACTATCTAATTTAAAGAAAGAATGAGCTAAAATCTGTCAGAGCAGGAACACAACGAAAACCAGACGCTCACTTGAGCCTCCATCATCATCCATCAAACTCTCTGCCGATGTATTATTTTCACTTCCACAAAGGAAAAGGCAGACATTAGAACGGGGTTGAAATGGATCTGCCTTGTGACCAGGTGTGTTCCCTACTGGAGAGAACCCAAATCTGATTTGCAGGTGAGTTTCCGAAGCAGGAATGTCTGTCCTGCCACCAGACTCAAGCTGTGCTGAACACAGAAGTTACACCCACCTCGATTTTTCCTATTTCCTGTGCCTGTTTTCAGCTTGTGGTCTGAAGTGCATGAAGCCTACTAGTTGCAATAATAATTATGCTTGTTGAGTCTGTACTCTGTCAAGCACTGCTATAAGAATAGGAGACACACTATCATCCTGTCCTCCTGGTAGCCCTGTGAGGTAGTATATTATTGTGCTTCCCATTTTGTAGTTAGAGAGTGAAAAACTGATGATGTTAAGAAACCTGTTCAAGTTCAATTAGTGGTATGTGAATTTAAACTGAGGATGACCAAGGCCTGTTCTCTCATGCAGTGTGTTATACAGGTCACTTTTCCACACTTCAACATAATGTATGGTGTATAAAACTAACAAAAAAAAAAATTCTAGTTCTTACTTACTGTATTACTAGTTTTGCTAAATTTGTATTCATTTATTCTTTCATAACTTCATACATACATGTAACGTGCTTTTTGACCATATTCTACTGTTATTTCTCTTACCCCTTGCCCCCCCACCAAATCCATTCTTCTCAACAAGTGTACTTACTCCTACTTATATTTTTTTTTTTTTTGGTGGTTCATTGCATTTTTTTGTTTGTTTGTCTTTGACACAGGTATTACTGTGTAGTCCTGGCTGTCCTGGAACTCTCTTATAGGCCAGATTGTCCTGGAACTCAGAGATCTGCCTGCCTCTGCCTCCTGACCTAGTCTTCTGTGCTGGCTAGTTTTGTGTCCACTTGATACAAGCTAGAGACATTGGAGAGGAGGGAGCCTCTGTTGAGAAAATGCCTCCATATGATCAAGCCACAGGCTAGCTTATAGGGTATTTTCTAAATTAGTAATTGGTGTGGGAGGGCTTATCCCATTATGGAGAAGACCACTCCTGGGCTGGTGGTCCTGGGTTCTATAAGAAAGCAGGCCCAGAAAGCCATGGAAAACAAGCCTGTAAGCAGCATCCCTCCGTGGCCTCTGCATCAGCTCCTGCCTCCAGGTTCTTTTCCTGTTTAATCTTGCCCTGACTTCCTTCAGTGATGGACTATGATGGGAAAGTGTAAGCCAAACAAACCCTTTCTTCCCCGTGTTGCTTTAGTCATGATGTTTCATTCCAGCATTAATAATCCCGACTACTTCCTAAAAGCTCATATTCTATCACTGGTGTGTGTGATTCTTGAGGAACAAAAAGAGAACCTCAGACTGGTGTTCTTAAGAGACTTGTTTTTTATTCCCAAGGTTCTAGCCAAGTCAAAAAGTTCAAGCTCAGTCTGGCCTCCTTGCCACTCACTTTCAATAAGCAGCCTTTTGTCTCAGGCACCTAGGCTTGCCCTAACTCAGCTGGAACTGGGCATGACAATCACAAATGTATGCACAGCCTGGAAAGGAAACACTGGGTAGATAGTTAATGAAACTTAGCTAACTAACTACTTGGTGCTAGTAAAGTCATTGTTACTGGAGGAGAATCTATAGCCATTGATTTATAAGACCAGCATAATCTCCAAGAAAAATCAATAAACATTTGTCCTAAAACCCATAGATAAATATAATCTTCAACCCTCCTCAAGGAAACTTCTCCTTGCAACAGATGGAGCCCATTACAGAAAATTACAACTGAAATGCAGAGTTGTAGAGCCCAGTCCCAGCGGACACATCTACAAAAATGCTTCTGCTCCAAAGGCTCAGGGTACATTTCCAAATAGGAAGTAGAAAGATTGTAAGAGCCAGAGGGCCAGGCAGATTGCTGTGAGATTGTGTCTCCTAATGACTTCAGGAGCTACACCCATAAAGTCTCACCAACATGGCTGCCCAAATGTGAGCTAGCCAAGGGCTACACCATTGGATATACCAAAGCTCATGAGGTCTCAACAAAGAACTAAAGGCAACTGAGGAAATCCAGGGGCAGAAGAAGTTGTCTTCCCCAGGGAAGAGCATGCCAATTGGTCATTCAGTGTGAAAAACGAAACTGTATATACAAGTAGCATTGTGCGGATTGAACATATTGTATTTAGGATTGTGTGTATACATATATACATATATGCATGCAATAACAACTAGTGAAAAATGAATTTGAAGGAAAATGGGAGGCTTGAAGATAGGAAAGGAAAGGGATAGCTAAAATTAAAATAAAAAATAAAATTAAAAGAATTTTTCAATAGCTGAAGCACAGCAGGAAAATGAAAGAACAGAGGAAACTATCACTCAAATTCACCTTCAGGATTCCTTGGGGAAGTGTGGAAGCTGGAGGAATTGTTATAATGAAAACTCCCCTTCATTCCACCAAAGAACATAATCTGATCAGCTGCTATAAGTACATCAAGTGCCCAGTGTCCATAACAGATGCACACTTTGTGCAGAAGTTTATATTTTCATAACCCTAGAGCACACGACCATTTTTAAGATTCACAGCTGAATTCTTGCTTCTAAGGGTAAAAACAATGGCTGAATGAATACAGTCCCATGCTGTACTTGCCAAAATTATCCCCTCTTTGAGTGTTAATTTCCAGTTTCTCAATATGGGGCATCTTCTCACTGACCTTAAGGATAGCGTGGTGTCATTTTCATAGACCTTAGCTTTACAGAATTAGCTTTGCCTCAGTCTGTCTCTGGTGAGACTACAGTGGCCATCCCCAGTGCTCAAAACAACCCAGGGCACATGGCTGGCCTTTGTCACTGTTCATACTTATCTCTTTAGCTCATTTATTAGGTGTGATGCAATATGAAGGCTCTGAGAATGTCATTTTAAGAGAGAGTAGTATCTGCTGGGACAGACTTTAACAATAAGGTGTGACTGAGGAAGATGGGCTTGAAGGTACAGGAGGAAACTCAGTGGGAAAGATGAAAGCAAGCCACGTGTGGGAAGACTCCTCATTGGTTTCTGCCTTCCTTTTTGTCAGTGTGGTGTAAGTCTTGTTTCTAGGTGGAGGGTGTGCCCACATTTCTGCCAACATGTGACATGACACAAAAGATAAGAGAACCCTCAAAAGGCTACTCTCAAAAGAAAACAGTTTAGCAGGAGCAAGGTGGGCTGTTTTTAAACATTGAAATATAACATTTTTTTTACATTTATCAGGATCTAAATATTGAATATTCATCTATGAAGCTAACAGAGCAGCATGATCTTTTTTGATGTTGTTTTACTAATCAGTCTCATTGTGATATTTAAAATTACATTAAATGAGAACGAGACTAGCTTTTTCTGTGTCTTTTTGATTCCTTTGAATGAACAGAATGGATTTCCCTCAGCAAATGGTTACATTACTAATTTGACTGGGTTTCCTATGGCATTTTTCTCTTTACAAAGATAACATGTTTGAACTGTAAAACATTGCTGAAAAAAAAACCCCTGTAAAATACAACTAAAATATGCTAAATAATATCTAAGCAAATATGACTAGAAGGTATTAAAATAAATGTCTAAACAAATGAAGAGACAGCTAGAGAGCTGAGACCATGGTCACAAACTGATCCTGACTCTGTTCTCTGAATTTGAGGCCAGATTGGTCTACAGAGCGAGTTCCGGGACAGCAGGGCAACACAGAGGAAACCTGTCTTGAAAAACTATATAAATAAAGAAATAAAGTTTGTCATACAGAAGAGATTAGACCAATGGCCACTAGAACATGATAGAAGTGTTATTGGAGAGCTGATCACCAACACATGTACACACACAAATTTAAAAATTAAAAAATTCTTGAAAGCATGTGTTTGTAATTTTTTCCTTTCCCCAAAGCCTTAACATTCATACTTATAAAAGCTTGGCTAGAACTGGATTATCTGGTTATTCATAACCACTAACAAACAAGGGAATTAAAATATTTTTGCTACAAATACAGTTGGGGTTCAGTAGGAAATAAGGCAATGGGGGGGATCAATGCATGTGAAGCTTGTGTTTAATAAATTACGCAGCATAGTTGACCTGGAAGAAGAATCTCTGATGGAGTGTTTGTACCTGTAGGTCATGTGTTAGCTTGTACATAAGTAAGATTAGAAAATCATGTTGTATAGACAAAGCATTCTTAGATTCAGACCTGGGCTCAAATCTTGTCTTTATAGTTCCTGGACACTATAGTAAAGAATGGGAATACCCACTTTAGTGATGCTTAAGAAAATGAAGAGACTGATTAATGCTTGAATTCCTAACAAGGTCACCTTCCACTCAGGTGTTGACTGGAATTCTTTCATATTATGTTTTGCAGATTGGCATCTGCAAGTAAGGAACTCATAATTGCTAAGGTAATCAGTTCTATTTCTAAAGATGTCTGATTACTAGGACGTTCTGGCTAGTACCCCTCTTGGAATTTAAGTACACCATATTACACAAGAAGATGCACTTTTTAGTGTCAAATTTAGGGCTTCTTATCTTCAGTATATTTTACAGTTATTTCAAGGGAAAATTGATCCCTGAGATATTTTCCATTAGAGTGGTATTTCTTCTCAATGCTTCTTACCACTGTGACTTCAACAGATAGTACCCTTTGTAAATTAACTTTGCTATTACCTCATTAATGAATATGAATGTGTTGGCTTTCCCGTTTCCTTTCAAGGCAAGCACATCTGGTCCTCATAAACATTGCTAGAATCTTCCACAAAAAGGGGTAGTTCACGAAGCTTCTTGAATACTCTCAGTGCCAATGAAAGCAGCTTGGCTTCCTCTGAATGCTTTGCTTCACACCCTCCACACAGTGCAAGGGTCTGAAGCCACGCACGTCTTTCTGACAGTTTGTGCTTCCTTGCTATCCAGGCGAACATCAAAGGCCTTCTTCTGTCTTTTGGGTGCACTAGTTGCATCCCAGAGTGTCTTCTAAGCCTGATGTTTCTGTGGTTCTGCAAATCAATAGGGCCATCTGCCCCACTGGAAGTGGCTCTGCCATCTGGCTTTCAGAAATTGGGTCAGAGCTTACCGCTTCAAAGAAAATGGTTAGTAAATCTTTCTTACATTGAAGCACAATACACAATCATGAAAAGGCTGTCTTTGAATGTCAGGAATACCCTCTTTTGAATGGTCTTCATCCTATTTACCTGTGTTTGCTGACCAGGAAACCAACGGTTTAATATCATTATGGAAAACCTAGTATGTGCCACATGTTTTCTGTTCATTATCTTTAGTACTCATGGGAACTGCCTGTAAGGTTTGTTCCCTCACATAGCACATGTATACCTGTTCAGAGAGACTCAGCGAGAAGCTGGAGGATGTGATCCCAGTAGAAGCAGATGCTGAGATCCATGCTGCCTCATGCACAAAGGCCTCATACACCTGCATCCCATGACTGCTGATTCTCTGCCTGCATATGTGCCATTGGCTATATTCTGGAAGGTGGTAGACTTCTATTTTAATACTGTTGTCAGGAGTGTCCTACATTAAAATGGTAAGCAAGCTTGAATTTAAATACAAATAAACAGTATATGTCCTCTGACAGTTTCTGAAGTCAGGGCAGAGGGCAATGACAGACTTTCATGAGTTTTCTATTTGGACACATTTGCCATTTTGACTATCAGCTTGCTCTCAATTGCAAAGATTTGTTTACTTACATGAAAAAAACCATTTTAAGCCAACTTATCACTATTCATAAGAGAAAGGAAACAAGTAGCATGTTTGAGTGACTAAAGAAATGTCTTCTAGTCAAAATGGCTAAATCATTTCACGTAATTTTCAGTGAGAAGGAGATTAAGTCCATATAAACCAGTGCCCAGCTAAAGACCAGAGGGTGCCAGAGAGCGAAACCTCATATTGAATAACACACACTCACACACACACACACCCACACACACACCAAGAATTTTGTACTACACACTCAATATACATTTAAACTTAACTTTCTCAGCTTTATTGCTGGTATGGTTTCAATCTTTAGGAGTACCAAAAGAGGATTTCTTGTTGCTGTTTTGTAATTTTTAATATCAGTTCTCAGGTGGTCAGTACCAACAAGCATTTTACAACTTTTACGATATTAATGTAAGAAGTCACTGGATTGGAGAGGTGGCTGAGTCTTAATAGCACTTGCCATGCAAGTTTGGGGACCTGATTTTGAACCACAACACCCATGCAGAAAGTCAGCTGTGAGGGCACACACTTGTAATCCCAGTAATCCTAGGACTGGGAAGGTGGAGACAGATGAATCCCTGGGATTTGCTGGGATTAGCCTAACCCATTGGGCTCCAGGTCCCAGGGAGCAAATATATCTCAAGAAACTAGGCAGATAGCTCCTGAGGCACAATACACACAACACACACACACACACACACACACACACACACACACACACCCCTGCACATGCACCCTCATGATGATGATGTGAAATTGCACTCACAAATGAACATGCCCCCTCACTCACATACAGTTACACACAAGAACATATACACAGAAACAAAGAAATAATTCTTTTGTAGCACACTGTACTTGATTCAAAACTCACCACTCCCACATGTGTAATCTCCTGAACAACAAGCTTTGTTTTTATTCCTTTCAGGGTATTCTGAGATGGAGAAGTTATATTTTCTTTCAGAGTAACTGAGGTATTAATTTTTAGAGAATTAATATATATAAACATTTATATGCAATATATATAGTACATATACATGAATATTTATTCCAACATAGTAAAATGACATGGATTAAAATAAGTCAAAATAACAAATAAAATTCATTAGTAGTAATAGTTATTTTATAGTTATTTTCCTTTTTACTAGCAAACTTTTTTATTTGCGTGTGAAAGGGTCACACTATGTAGCCCAGGATGGCCTGGAACTTAGAGAGATTTGCCTGACTCTGCTTCCTGATGGTTAGGAGTAAAGGCCTATACCACTGTGTGGACTCATACTTCTTATATGAATGAACTTCAAATAATGGGACATGAAAAGTTCAATTTTAATAAATCTTTTTCATGACATCCTTTCCTCATAGAAAACTCTATATTGGAGTAAACTTCAATTTGGTTTTGTTTTCTTTTGGTTTGTGTGCGTGTGTGCGTGTATGTGTACCCATAGTAGACAAGCTATAAACCTTCACATTTCTGAGAGGAGAAGGTGAAAGAAGTGTTGATAACATTCATTCCTTGTGCTTACAACAAATCCTAATGTCCCTTCAGAAGTCCGTCATTCTGTCCTACCTAGGTTTAGCTTCGTCTTCCACAGTCCCTCCTCAATAACCTCAATCCTCTAAACTATAGTGCACACTGAGTGGTCCATGCTCAGCCATCTTACTGTTTCTGCCCAGGCTGTGCATTTGTTTTGAACACACTCATGCCAAATTCTGATTATACATGGTCTTCCTCTAGAGTCAAGTTCAAAGCCACATCCCCGGGAGGCCTCTCTCAGGACATCCCTTCATGCACTCCTGTTGACATGCCTCCCCCACTTCCTTCCTGAAAAACTAGCGTTATAATTTACAAAGCGCAGCACATCTTCCATTGCTCCACATCTGTCTGGTGCCTTTTCATGTCACTCCTCTGTTGAATGAATGTGTTGACTCATGGTTCAAGGGCCTTATTTGTTTATACAAGAAAGCAGTTTGAGGAGAATGGACCAAGAGAAGTCTTTGTGTTCAGCGACAATTTCCAAAGAGTCCTGAGTCCCATTCAAGCACGAGAGTGTCTTCTCATTTCCTGGTGAGTTTAGAATGTTCCCTATCATATTAATCTTGTCGTCTTCCCATCTGCTAGCTGTTCACGAAGTAGTGGAAACCCTGGACATCTCAAAAGTGGTAGTGGTCTGGCAGGTGGGAGGGGCGCTTCCTAGGAGATGGCTTAACTGTACTTTCTGCCAACCCCGGGAGCTTGGGGGGGGGGGGGGGGCTCTGAAGTTAGGACCTCAAGAGGGTCTAGCAGCAAAGTAGTCTGCCACCAGGTGGCAGCAAAAGTCACTTCCTCTTGCATCTCCTGTATGGTTCTCTTAGTTTTGCCCTCATTTAAAATATTAGACTATGGCCTCCGTAGAACTGGCTTGCAGGCAACTTTATAGGGCATTTTCTTGATAGCTGCTGTGGGAGGGTCCAGATCACTGTGAGTGGTGCCACGGTGAGCAGACGGGCCTGGATAGTACAAGAAAACAGACTGCGCAAGCCACAATGAGCAGGCCAATCAGCGGCACCCTCCAGGGCTTCCGCATCAGCTCCTGCCTCTAGGTTCCTGCCCTGTTTGAGTTCCTTCCCACCCTCACTGCTTTTGATGATTGAACTGTTATATTGACCTGTGAGTGAAATAAACCCTTTCCTTCCTCCCCCAGTAAAATAAAATGAATAAAATATTAGACTATGACTAATTTTCAGATAGATTTGAAGCACCTGTCAGTTTCTTTCCAGTTGGTATTTATGTCAATTTATTTCAAAGACCTCCAGTTTATTATTTATTTGAGAATGGCCGTGTGTGTGTGTGTGTGTGTGTGTGTGTGTGTGTGTGTGTGTGTGCGCGCGCGCACGCTCGCGCACGCTGTGTACACTTGTGTATGTGCGTTTGTACACCCATTTATAGATAAGTAGAGGCCAGAGAGAGTGCCTGGTATCTTCTTGTATTACGCTGCCTATTCCTTCAAGACGAGGTCTCTCATGAAGTCTAATACTCACACTTTAAGCTAGGCTGGCTGCCAGTGGGCTGGGATATGCCTCTCTCTTCCCCCTTATCCTGGTGTTACAGGTATTTGCATCCATGCCTGGATCTTTACCTGGAGCTGGGGATTTGAATTCAGATATCCATGCTTGCCCAGCAAGTGCTGTGTTACTCACTGGCTAGCTCCCAGCCTCCACCTCCAGATTATAAACTCCACGGGAAAGTCCCTCTGGATAATGGGTGGTCTGGAGAGAAGGGAACACAATTTAATTTGCAAATGTATGTCATTAAAAAAATAATAGGCTTCCTTTCCTAGCAAATACTCAATTTTAACCTTGGTATTTTAAGTCATTCACGATAAAGATACATTTAAAAATGAATTAACTCACTTGATTCCAATTGAGGTCATAATTTTAAAAATCAGAAGCCTAGGTGGCTTGGTCAGGTGCTCTTGACAGTGAAGGAGTCACACCTGTGGTGATTTTCTTAGTCTTTGAGACCATTACCTCCTGTCAGAACTGAGCACTTAGGCTGCATAAAGCCTTTAATATTCCATCTGTCTTTTCAACTGACAGGATGCTACGTGTTTTTCACAGCTCATTCCAAATACAACGTTTTCCGAAAGCTTCCCTGCCCTTCATTCTCCCCTTGGTTAAAGACTGTTTTGGTTTCTATAATACTTTAAAAATATTATTTAGTGTGTGTGTGTATGTGTGTATGTGTGAGAATGTGTATGATATGTGAGTGTGTGTGTATGATATGTGTGAGAGTATGTGTGTATGTGTGTGATATATGAGAGTGTGTATACTTTGTGTGAGAATGTGTGTATGTGAGTGTTTGTGTGTGACATATATATGTGTGGATATGTGTGAGAGTGTGGTGTGTGATATGTGTGAGCGTATGTGTGTGTGTGTGTGTGATGTGGATGAGAATGTGGGTGCGTGTGATATGTGTGCAGGAGCCAGTTCTCTCCTTCCACCGTAGGATCCAGCGATAGAACTCGGGTCATCAGGTATGCAAGAAACATACTTTACCCTCTGAGTCATCTTGCCAGCCCTGTTATACTTGTTTATAGCATTTTACCTGCTCATTCGCCCAGGGATACTAACAACCCTGTCCTCTTCTGTGTGCCAAGTAAATAAAGCAATTATGCCTGGTGCCCTCATCAGCTATAATAGGGCAAGACATCAATTGGATGGGTTATGTTATGATAAAAGTTATGAAGAATTAGAGAGAGTGTTTCTGTGTCCTGCTTTTCTAGATCACCAAGCTGAGATCTAAAGAACAAAGCAAGTCAGCAAAGCACTCAGAGGGATGAAAAACATCCAAGACAGAGCAAAGACCATAGGATCACTGTGTTAGGGAAAATGATTGCTGTATAAGCATGAGGGCCTCAGTTATGAGCCTTAACATTCATGTGAAAAGCAAAGCATGGCTGTGTATGGTGTATGTCCAACAACCCCAGCCTGGGGAGTGAGCTGAGACAGGTGGATCCCAGTCTCACTAGCCAGGCAGCCTGAATGGCCAGCTTCTGATTCAGTGAGTGACCCTGTCTCAAAAAATAAGACAGAACAATGGAAGAGGAGCCCCAAACTGTCTGCCCTACAGAGAGAGAGAGAGAGAGAGAGAGAGAGAGAGAGAGAGGAAGAGGGAAAGAGAACAACAAGAAGGGAAGACAAGGAGGAAACCAGCAATTTGCCTTTATTTAGGAAACACCCTGCAAAGGGGTCTTAGAAGAATCAGAGCTGTTCTTCCCTTGCAGGCTAGGTTAGACCAGGGAGCTTCAGAAGCAGAGAGAGGGGAAGAAGGGCACTCAGGCTGCAGGGTTAGTCAGTAGGCTAACTCTGTGCCAGTACCACAAAGCTGTGTTGAGGGTACTGGACTTTACCCAACCGTAGAGGGGAGATTTCAGGGAGTAATAAAATAATAACCTGTAGTTTTGACCTGCTGCTCTAACAGTGAAAAACACAAGGAGACAAGGAAAAGGACAGAGAGATTACTCAAGTTCCTGAGGCAAGAGGTTTTGATAGATTGTAACCACGGGGAGACAGAGAGGTGGAACCATTTGACTGGGCTTTGAGAGGCTCAATGGACAGGGCTTGGTGATGGGTGAAGAGGAGACAAAATCCAGGACTCCAGGCTAGCATGAAGCTAACTTTCTAACCAAGTGTCTTTTCTTAGGGTGTGATTAGATTTCACACTTCTGTTGAATATTTGGAATCAAATCACTGCTGTGTTGTTCAGTGTGGTCCAGAAGCAAATAACAGGCAACATGATATTTCCCTCTGAGAGCATGTAGATTTTAAATTCCAAATTTTAAAAAGTTTGTAGGATTCCAAATCAATATTAGTTCAATAAAACTTTACTATGCTAATGAGGAGAAAAGTTAGACTAGGGCCTTGGTCATAATTACTATCCTGCTTGTATCATATCATCCATGCTGCTTCCCAAAGGAAGCCTTGGCACATGCCGTTTTCCTAGTAAACCCCCAGGCTCTTGTATTTAACATATGTGATACCTTAAAAGTTTAAAATAGAATCTCCAACTGCAGATATTCTAATCGAAAGCTTAATGACAACTTTTTTTTCAGTGTTAATCAACTTTTAGGAGTGTGGGCTATTTTTAGTCCAGGGTGCCCTTACACCTTTGGGTCTGGTTATATTCTCTTGGTGCTACAGAGTATCTCATTGCAACTCTGCCTTTGAAATCAATCAGTTCTTTCAGTAGAGAAAGTGACACAGCAGCAAGGCAGAGAAGTAGGTCACTGAGAACACTCTCCTCACAGAATGTGGAGTTCTTTGCTTCCAGGTGCAGAGGCGGGTAGATGACTTTGGGTTACAGAGCACAAAGGAAGCCATTAGAGAAGACCCCCTCCCCCCACCCAAAAAAAACCAAAACCAAAAACAAACTTGTTGGGAATGTCATTACAGTTGGATGCACTGTTTTGTCTGTGGAATTGTAATTTTACCACAAATTAAAGTGAGTAAAATTTTCTATTAAAAATTCTGAGTCTTAAAAATAGTAACAGTATCTAATGCAACCTCATGGCTGACTTCACACAGATTCTGAAAGGATCCAGAAGAGACAGTATACTGTCCGCTGCTTGCTGATTGTCTGCATCAGGGAACACTAGACAATTCCACTCATTTATGTTTGACAAGATAAAAGCAGCAATTTGTAGCCGCGCCCCCTTTAGGGGAAAGTGCCTAAACTCACAATGTGGAAGCAGCTTTCAAGGTTATTCACAATTCCACCACTGTCCATTTCTTTATTCTAAATCAGGCTGCTTATCAATTAGCAAAATGGAAACCATTCCTTTTATGTTCATTTTTACTAATTAATATTAGCATGCATTAATTGAACAAAGTAATGAGTTTGCTTGATTTGACAGTGTGTGTGTGTGTGTGTGTGTGTGATGTTTTTTGACAATATACTTCTTCCCATTTCTCTTCTGTATCGTCCTCCCCTACTTCAGAATGGTCCTTTTCTTTTCCCCAAATATCCTTCTTCATGTATTTTCTTATTTTAAATCTAGATTCTCTATAAAAGGATAGTCTGAGAAATCTGTCTTTCTGAGTCTGGTTTATTTTACTTAACATGATCACCTCCAGTTCCACACATCATTTTGTGGCTGAAAATAAATTCTCTCTCTCTCTCTCTCTGTCTCTCTCTCTGTGTGTGTGTGTGTGTGTGTGTATGTCTCCTCTCACTCATTTTCTATATCCATTAATTCCACATATTGCTATTGTGAATAGTGTTACAGCACTGGGTAAATACCAGGGTTTGTATGGTTTCTTAGTTAGGATTTCCACTGCTTTGATCAAACACCATGACCATGAAACGTGAAGAGAACAGGATTGATTCTGCTTATACTTCCATAGCACAGTCCATTATTGAAGGAATTCAGGACAGGAACTCTAGCAGGAACCTGGAGGAAGGAACTGAAGCATATTGTAGAGAAATACTGCTTACTGGGTTACTCCTCATGTCTTGCTCAGCCTACTTTCATATAACATCCAGGATTACCAGCCCAGGGGTGGCAATACCCACTGCCATCAGAGCACTCCTATATCAATCATCAGCCAAGAAAATGTACTACAGGCTTGCCCTTAGGCCAATCTGATAGGATTTTTTTTTTTTTTTTTTTTTTTAGCTTTCAAAATGACGCTGGCTTGTGTCAAGTTGACACAAAACTAACCAGCACTTATGAGGACTTTGATTCTCTGCTGTCTATACTCAGACATTGGATAGCTGGTTCACATTCCAGTTCTCCTTTTAGTACTTAGAGGAACCACCATGCCATTTCCACAGGGGCTGCACTAATTTACATTCTCAGCAACTGAGTTCTTTTCCTACCTCTCTCCGGCATTTGTTGCTCGCTCTCTCTCTGATGGCAGTCATTCCCACTGGAGAGGTCATAAACAGAAGTTGGTATTTTCCACATTTCTACCCATACATCATTCAAATAAAATGGAACATGGGGAGCTGAGGCACAAAAGAGCCCCAAAGAACACAGAGTAAAATAGAGTGTGTACACTTTGCTAATTCTTAGTGTTCAGAAGATAGGAAGATATGCATGAGCGTATTTATCCCTCATTAAAAGAGATAAGAACATCTGAGTGCTGGCACTGCATTTGGGGATAGTTTCCCTTATTTTTAATACAAATGCAATTTCTTATTCATTTATTTGTTCAGCTCTCTATTTAAACAAACAAGAAATCAAAGAGCCTTTCAATTGCCCCAGAAAATTAGGGCTGAACAAATCCAAGAGGGAAAAATACTCTAAATGAATTTAAAAAGAAAATGGGCTCAAATTACAATAGAGAGAAATTATTTTGCATTTCCAAACTAAATAAAAATAGTGTAAAAATAGAAACAATGGCTGTCCAGAGACAACTTGAAGATTGAAAATGTAATTTGAGGCTAGGAAGTGAGGTTAAGAGTTTGTTTCTGATCATATTTACTATACAAACCACTTCCTTTGGTGACACTGCAGAGCTATAGCACAATATTAATGTCAGATAGATACGAACAAATCTGCTCCCTGATGGGTACTTGCAAAAGGCATTCTGCCTTTGCCCCATCCCTAGGCAAAAATTGGGGTTTGACTTAAATGTTAGTCAGCTTTCACACTCCATACTACCTTTGTATAAAAGGGCCAGCCAGAAGGAAATCCTCTTACCTACCTTGTCTGTTAGTAAATCATGAAACCATCTATCCTGAAGAGTCCTGCCTCTGTGTGCTATACAGAGGCCAAAAAGAATCTGGACAAGCCTGTAATGTCAATTCTAATTGGTCTTAATATTAAAAAGCCAGAGTCAGATGTCAGGGTAAATGCTGAAAGATCAGAGAAGTAAAGGAGCTAGCCAAAGTCACCTCTTACCTCCATGACTTTTCAGAGCCAAAAAAGGCTGAGCTCTTATTTCCTCCCACCTTACATTACTGTTTCCACCTCCCTAGTGCTGGGATTAAAGGCGTGAGCTTCCACCAGCTGACTCTCTTTCTCTTTTAAACTAGATCATTTTCATGTAGCCTAGGATGGCCTTGAATTCCTGATCTTCCTGCTTCCTCCTACCAAGTGCTGGGATTAAAGATGCCACCACTCCCTGGCCTTCATGATCAACTGGTAGATAGCTCTGCACTCTGACATCCAGGAAAGCTTTGTTGTTACAGCACAAACAAAATATCACCACATTTCCTCTTTTTGTCTAAGATTAAAAAAAAAAAAGGTTATAACAAATCTACAAAAAACTATGTACAATAGGTATAATAGCTATATTTAATATATACAGGCAATAAATGCATCGATGACATCTAGTCCACAAAGAGTTGACAAATTCAGCGAAAATACTTCATTATCTATTCTATTTTGGTAAGTTCAAAGGCTTGTACCTAATTCACTTTCCTTCTAACTTACATTACCAAAACTATCTTTTTGTGTCTCTCAACCCTATATACTCTACATTTCCTTAGTGAATTTCTTTTCTGAATCTGATAACAAGAAAAACTATAACTATAGCTATAAAACCTTCAACTCTACCAGAGACCAAAGAAGGAAATAATATTACCTGAGTAAACATTAAGTGCAAGCAAGTAACTTCTAAAAATATGAGAAA
Organism: Onychomys torridus; assembly: GCF_903995425.1. NCBI lineage: Eukaryota > Metazoa > Chordata > Mammalia > Rodentia > Cricetidae > Onychomys > Onychomys torridus. The sequence continues at coordinate 56,766,199 of NC_050458.1, forward strand.
TGACAGAAACAGCTGGCTGCCTGGACAGTCACCCAAGGTTCCTTTACAACATTGGGGCATCCATCTTTGGCCTACTGGCCTAGCATATCTGACAGACTTTTCTGTGAAGCAGGATATTCTAAGGGGCTGTTCTACCTTGCCTTGGCACAGTTTGGCAGTCACTTTCTTTTGTGTCCTGCTTGTCCAATTTGGATAGCATATTGTCAGTATTTGAGGCAAGGACAAATTCTTGCCCAGAGGCTTGCTACAAAAAAAGTAAACTTCATATGGAATTTTTTCAATGCCCATCATCTTCTCTGAAGTAGATTGGTGCTGCCAGGAGCAGACATGTTTCATTGTCATTAAAAAGAAAGAATATATGTTATTAAAACATTTTAAATGCCATATTCTGTAGACCTCTGAAGTGTTTGGAGACTACCTGTCTACCTAGAATATCTGTTTAACCTTGAAAACATACCTGAGTACAAGTATATACTTGTAATAGGTGACTAACTACTAAGCTGCATTTCTTTATTATCCTAAATAGTTTGTAATAATAACTTCCAAAGACTAGAAATTTTCATTACATTGTTAAATGAGTTGCATAGGTACAATACCTTGAACAAGAGTAGAAATGTATGTAGAGTGTGTTCTAACAAAAGTAATCTTAAATTTGTATCAATATACAAAAATCCACATTAATGTAAAATATTTAAAACTAGTCATTGCTTTTTTTGGTTTAAAAGTAGATTCAATAATCTACCTTTTTATCCTATTTTTACATACCCCTGTTTCTTTTCAGAGTAGATTCAATAATCTGTCCTTATATTCTATCATATCTATACCCCCTTTTTCTTTTCAAAACAAGAACCCTGATTCTAAATTTCTTTGTTCAGCCTTTTTCCTGACTATTAACAACAACAATTTGTAACCAACTCCCTAAACAATGACAAATACCCAAACCGAATGAAAGACCAAAAAACCACCCATCCTACATCTTGGGAATGTGAGCATCTTGTTCTTAAATTTACTTCCTGCTGTCTGAGGGTGACAGCATCTTAGGGGATCCTGAAAAGAAAAAAAAAATTGGATTAATTATCAAGTCCTGGGAGAGATGGATATAAAATTTGTTGTCTAAAGTCCATGTAATGGGAAAATGCAGGGCTTATCTCAAGGCCTGGCTAGAGTAGTCTATGAGGCTGGACCATCTCAGTTAGCCACCTTAAAATTGTCCTGAGCAGTTTGTAGTCCAAAGCTGATCTTTAGGAGGTATTTGTCAGCTTAATGGCATTATCATAGTCCTGTCGGAATTGTTGTTATGGAGCCCCATCATCCTTTTGGAGACTTCAAAGGCTGCTGTTAGGTATGGTCATGGTTCACTGCAGAAAACTTAAAAATTTTAAATGGCATATGCAGCAGATCTCAAAGATATGAAAGGATCAACATTTGTTATGTACATCTAGAGTACAAAAACTTAATTCCTAGTTATCTGATAGAAATTCAGACCTGAAATCATGTACAGGAAGCTAGATGAAGCCTTCTTCTAGAATTACTTAATACTCTATGTGACCATTAATATCATAACAAAAAGTTTAACAGATAGATTTTATAAATTTTGAGATAATATTCATACCTTAAGAAAAGTTTTAAAGAGTCAAAATCAAACCAAAGGATTATAAGATTAGTGGCAATAAAACAGTCCCTAAATTTTGGGTTTTCTTCTGTGTCCCATATCAGGTGGCTCTTCTGACATGAGATAGAGATTTTTGGATTTACTTTAACAAGCATGCTTGGGTTTAGAGAAGGAGAGAGCCACACTCCAACTCCAAAGCCAGCTTTAATTTTGAATTTAAATGGGACTAGAAAAAGACCAATTTGGGAAGATTTATGAAATTTTATCCTGTTGGAGATGTGATATATCAATAGACCAATTTACTCTTTTTCTTGGGACATTTTTTTCTGGATGATTTGTCTCATTTGCCAGTGTTCTCTAGATTCCTTAGCTGGATATCTTCATTCTCCTGAAAGATAAGAACAAAATCCTGCTCCAACCCTTATGGCAAGTTACATATGATCAAATGAAAAGCATTTATTGGTTTTATAGTTTAGTTTAGATTAAACGGCCACATTGTTTGATGGACTATCATCTCTTCCAATTAAGAGGTCTCTCTTGTTCAAATCTAATCTTTATCAGTTTTGATTTATGGTTCCTGCTGAAAATTTTGTTTTATTTTCTAAAGCTGTTCTATCATTCAGAGTAGTATGGTTTTTTATAATAGGTATTAGGTTCTTTAATTGCTCTGGGAAGGAGTTTCCTCCACAATGACAGGATACTGACTGAACCAAATTTGACATCGGGGCCTGAGAGAGGCTCCTCAAGGCATTTCCCAGTGGCAAAGGGTGACCTTGGCTGTCCCTTGTTGATCTACATTCATTAGTCCAATGTCTTCCTTTGTTACACCTTCTGTATACGCCAAAAGGGAGGGACATTCTTTTGGGATTATGCTTAGAAAAAACATTATTTCTAGGAATATCCTGTTTACAATCAATTTTAGGTAACCTTGTTTACCAAATTGAAACAGCTGACATTTTGATTCTTCCTCAAACTTCTGGAAATCTCCTCTCCTATCCAAGCATCATCATGGTTATGAGATTCAATATTGACCTCCTCCAAGGGTGCTGATCTTACCTTTAATGGCTTAATTACCTTTCTGCATTGTGCATTAGAATTTTCAAATTATTATCTGTCTAGCTTCTGAATTTGTTATCATTCTATTTACTGCTGAAGTCAATCTTTGTAAGCAATCAGTGAAAGTTTCTTTTGGTCCCTGTATAACTTTAGTAAATGACGCAATTTTTTTTCCTACTTCTTCAATTCTTTCCCAAGCATGTAAGGGTGTTACATGGCATAAAGCCAATGGTCATCATATAGAGATTGCCTTTGTACATTAGCATAATATCCCTCTCTAAGAAGTTGGTCTTGGGAGATTTTCATACCTTAAGCCCTATTTTTCTGTTTAATGGTCTTAGCCTCATCTTTCCACCAGGTCCCCCACTATACTTGAGGACTAGGCTCCAAGACTGCTGTAATCAAATCTCTCCAGTCTTGACAATTCCTGTGAGGTTACTTGATAAATTAAAGTTGGTTATTTGAAAACCTTAGGCTGTTCCTCTGTAACCTTATAATGCAATGCTGAAATTGGCCCTCCTTTAAATTCCTGTCTGGGTCTGAATATCTTTATGATCTGTTTTAATAAGTTTTTCTAAAACTTGTATCTTAGCAGCACTCATATCACTTTTTTAGTGATAAAACAAAAATGATAAAGCTGATGTTTATAATTGACATTACATAAATCCCATCTAAATTAAATATCCTCTTATTTAATTGTTCCATTTTCAAACTGTCCAGCCCATATATCTTACAGAGACCTGACTCCCTCCATTGTAATAGTGTTTCTCATTTTTTAATGGGGGAAAAATTTCTCTCTTTTAATTAATTCCTCTCTTTAAGAATTCCCAATTGTCTCACCAACTCTGCTGACAATGATGCTGAAGATGGGAAACTGACTGCTGCTGTGTACAACAGTAGAAGCCTGAGCGGGTTTACAAGGCAGCTACCTAGTTTGGCAGCAGGATGAAGAGGGGTTCCAGGGAAAGCCCACAGCCTACTAGAAGAAAAGAAGCTAAAGAGCCAGAAGTCTACACAGGGGAATGTGAGAAAGCAGGTAACTCCTGCAATATCTGGAGCCCAAATGCCTGGGGAGCTTGCTGCAGAGATGATGCAACAAAAATGTAGATGGCATGGTTGTGACTCTGGCTGCATGCAGCTCCAGCCTGTGCTGGTGGCTGCAAAGCCACAGTCAAGCAGCTTTTATTGTGAATTTGTGCCCCACAAGTTTGATGACAGATGTAATATGAATTTTAACTGGTCTTAATAATAAAAATCCTGGAGCCAGATATTGGGGTAAATGCTGAAAGATCAGAGAAAGTAAAGGAGCTAGCCAAAGTCACCTGTTACCTTCACGACTTCTCAGACTGAAAAAGGCTGAGCTCCTGTTCCCTCCTGTCTTATATTACTGTCTCTGCCTCTCTAGTGCTGGGATTAAAGGCATGAGCCTCCACCACTTGTCTGTTTCCCTTTAGACTACATCAATCTCATGTACCTCAGGGTGGCCTTGAAGTCCTGATCATCCTGCTTCCTCCTACCAAGTGCTAGGATGAAAGGTGTATACTACTACTGCCTGGCCTGTATGGTTAACTAGTGGCAAGCTCTAACTCTGATCTCCAGGCATGCTTTATTTGTTAGAACACAAACAAAATATCACCACACAAGCCCTAATGAATAATTCCAACCTATACTCTTTAATTTATACTATTCTGTCAAATCATATTTCTACCATAAAAGTGGACAGTTTTTTAGGGCACTTGGATATTGTTTTCTGAAAGTTTCAGGGCCACAAAACCTTAAGTAAATCTGCCATGCATTTCTTGTTATCATGGCTCTTATGATGAGATGATGGTCGTGACCCACATGATTTTAGAGAAAAGACTCATATCTTTCCACAGACAACACAGATGCTCTGTGACCTTGCTGAGTGAGGGAAATCAGGAAGAGCCTCCAAATGACAATGGTCTGAACACGGGTGGAAGGACTATTAGCCTTATCTCCTAGCTTCCTATAAAACTCACAGTTATAGATAAGCATCCTGTAATCTCCAAAGAAAGACTGTCCCTTGCTGCCCTAAGGGGGGAAGCAGTGCTGTGAGTTCTCTGCATTGTGTGTGTTTTCAAGAAGTTTTATAGGGGGACGGGAGAGATGGTGCAGTGTCAAGTACACGTGCTCCTCTTGCAAAGGAAGCAGGTTTGGTTTCTAGTGCCCACACGATGGTTAACAACTGTCTGCCGCTCCAGTTCCAGAGAATTTGATGCCCTCTTCTGGCCTCCAAAGCACTGCACACATGTGGTGCACAGACATACATGCAAAATACTTGTAAAGATAAAAATAAATTTTAAAATATACTTTTAATATGTGTGTATGCATATGTGTGTATATGTTACACATATTAATGAGATGGAAGTTAGGTATCTAGCTCCTTTAGGTCCTAAGGAAAGAACCCTGTAGAGAAGCCTAGCCCAGGTCCTTGCTATTGCCAGCAGGATCAGGAGGGTTAAGGAATAAGTTCAGCCTCCTGCTGCTTGGGATGGAGACAACCTGAATTATAGCTACACATTAATTAACCCTGCGTTCTTATTCAATGCCTATAGAGCAGCACGCATTGTAAGCTAGGTATTTAGGTCATGTATTAATGGAGAATGCCCTTAACAGAAAAAAAAAAAATCCTTAAGAGGAGGGATTTAATAGTTGTCTTAGTTTAGGTTTTATTGCTGGGATGACACACCATCACCATGGCAACTCATAAAAAAAGGCATTTAATTGGGGCTGGCTTACAGTTCAGGAGTTTAGTCCATTGTCATCAAGGTGGGAAGCATGGGGGCACACAGGGAGACATGGTGCTGGAGAGGCATCCAAGAGTTCTACATCTTGATCTATAGGGAGCAGGCAGGGAGAATAAGCCACTGGGCCTGGCTTGAGCATCTGAAACCTCAGAGCTCACACCCAGTGACACACTTCTTTCCAGAAGGCCACCCCTACTCCAACAAGGCCACAGCTTCTAATAGTGAAGGCCACACTCTATGAGCCTATGTGGGGGGGCGTGCATTTTCATTCAAAACACCACAATAGGCACATTTATTTTTTCTTAAAAAGGATTGTGTCTGAGTTTATTTTCCTATTGTTGTGAAAAAAATACTCGGACAAAAGCAACTTAAAGCAGAAATGGTTTGCGCTGGCTCAGAGTTCAAGGGTCAGGTCCCTGATGGCAGGAGAATCAAGGAACTTGAAGCAGTTGATCACATCCATCTACATTCAGGAAGAAGAGTGTGATGGATGCTGGTGCTCAGCTAGCTCTCTCCTTTTTATTCAAGCCAGGACTCGAGAGCCCAGAGGATGATGCTACCCACTACGGGTAGGTCTTCCCATTTCAATTAGCTAATCAGAATAATTTCCCACAGGCAAATCAAGAGGCAAATAATCCCTCATAAATGCGCCTGTAGGATTCTTTTCTAGGTGATTGTAGATCCTGTCAAACTGGCAACACAAACTATCACAGCTTCTTGTAGTTAAGTCTGCTGTAGTTAGATACATTGGATATAAGAACATGTCAACAGTCAACCATTTTTGTGGGTTTTGTTGTGTTGTGTTGTGTTGTTTTGTTTTGTTTTTGTGGAGGTCAGCCAAAGCCTGTTGAGATGGGTTTTATTTATTGGTTTTGTGTTTTGTTAGTTTGTTTTTCAGAGCCTTGTCCACTTAAGTAGCCATTCATCGGCCACTTCTGTGTTGGACCTAACACCCATTTTTGTGACTAGTAGGGAAATCCCGTTGGAATACACAAACAAATCCTTGACTTCCGCCAACCCAAAGGCTAAGAGTGTCATCAGATAACATCAGAAGTTGACAGTAGCCTTTTCTACTTTGCTCTAACCCACCTAACCTGTCATGTCCATTAATGCAGCTTTAAAATGCTATGATTTGTGACTTCATTTGCTCCATCACTATAAAAAGTTCATGAAATTGCTATAATATTGCAATGTGGTATTAAGGTAACTTAATTCTATTCCCAGGCCATAGTCACTCATGCTCAGCTTCAGAAAAAAAACTATTTGATATGCTCTTTGAGAGCTGTGATTTTACATCAAAGACATCAAATCCATTTCTCAATAATAACCCAAAGAAGACAAAGATGCCATTGCCAATGGTATTCACCATAACCAGAATTATTAATGCAAATGCCAATAAAAAGGCAGAAATAAATGTCTTTGGAAAGTGACCACTAGGCATCTCCAAATAGTCACCACAGGCTTCCTGAGTGATTAAGATAGAGAACATAAACTAGCTTTCCCAGTATCTTGTCTTCTTATAATTGGTTTTGTTACCATACCCAGCTCCAGCTGTTTGACATTTGAAAGACAACATTCAGAGTTGAGAGACAGTGGTAAGGAATGACCTTTGTTCAAGGGTGAGCTCAGAGACCCCAAAGGTGCTGCTATCCCCTCAAAGATCCCCCTTATGGGGTCAAGGGTACATGAAAGGGATTTTATGATGAAGGAAAGGAAGATTGAGAGTCCAGGGGCAGGAAGGCTGTACACTTAGCAAAGTCTCCCCCATCAAGAATGTGTATTGTCTCTTTCTCCAGCCAGAACACTCCAATAAATTTTTACACCCCCTTGTGGGGTAATTATAAGCATATTACTTTCAAGTTAAGCATTACAGCAACTTACATGCATTGTAGTTTTAGAACAAATGATGATATCTGATGGCAACCAGATAGTCTGGGGTCTGTAATTCTAAAAAAGTATTATAGAGCAATTAACCTAAGCATTTAGATATGGCTATCATTTATCATTTATGTAAAATGGTGGACAAGGAGAGGTTTGGAGGTAAACTCTGCCAAGGATAATTCCCAAAGGAGTACCTTTCCCCTCAGTTACTGTACAGGTTAGAAGAAAAAGTGTTGATTTATTTTAATGGGCTTTCTTTACTCTTGGAGAATTTTTTATGATGTATTTTGATCATATTCTTTCCCCTCCCCCAATTCCTCCTAGATTTTCTCACACTTCCCCACACATCCAACTTCACATTTTTTCCTCTCTCCTAAAACAAAATAAAACCAAAACCAAAATAAATAAATAACTAAATAACTAGCTAACTAACTAACTAAATAAATAAATGAATAAATAAATAAATAAATAAATAAAACAAGCCAATAGGAGGCTTAAGTGAGGTGGGTGGGAGGGCAGGGCCGAGGAGTGACTGACTGTACAAAGGGATACCTACCACAAAGGCCTTTGTGAAGCGTTATGAAAACTTACTGCTGTAGCAGCTGCCTAGAAGGATTGTTTCTTAACCATCAACAATTAATTGGCTCTTGATATAATGAGGATATTTGGCTCTTATTGTCATGTGATGAAAATCCATAAAATGTTTTAGTAAATGAAAGCAAAGATTTCTAATAGCACTGTCAGAATTGGCTGTTTAAAGAGTCACTAAAATAAAAATGAACTTTGGATGACTTGTATGTGTTGTTTGTCAATATCACCCAGAAACAAAGCTTCCACTATAGCTCCATCATTGATTTTATAACTTACTGATAAAAAAAAAAGAGAGAATAGTTTATAATCAGGTATATAGAGTGTTCAGTATGAAAGCACATTGGCTGAAGCAGTGTGTTAGAGTTTTATGGAATAATCATAATTGTGAAGTGAATGTTTATTCTGGTGTGATGATACTGAGGCACAAGAGCCCACAAATTTGATACTTCTACACGAAAAGACCAAAGCTCTCATTTAGAAGACAACTTGTAAGATCTCTTGGTAGTATAAATTTTGTGATTCATGTTTATTGGAAAGCTCCATCTAAAATAGCTCTTCGGATGCAGCAGCAAAATTATTTTCGAGTTTCAGTACCCGATTTAAATGCCTGGGAAGTAATGTCTCCTTTGTCCCCAAAGCTGCAATGAAACCACTATCCTAGATTGGCATTTCTCTTTCCATTAAGAAACATGCTCAATGGTGCTGGAGAGTTTGCTCAGCAGTTAAGAGCATTTGTTGCTCTTGCAGAAGACTGGTGTTCAGTTCCCAGAACTCAGGCGGTGCCTCACATAATCTATAACTCCAGTTCCAGGGGATCTGGCATCCTTCTCTGGCCTCTGTGGATATTAAGCACACATGTGGTACATATACATACATGAAGGCAAGACATATAAAATAAGAATAAATTCTTTTTAAAAAGCTAAAAACAGTTTTAGCCATCTCCAAGTAATTGCAGATTGGTAAACTAATGTTACTGTAAATATGACATCTCTAATGGTTTATTACGTCACTTATTTAATAAATACAAGTAGATAGTCATCATGCATGACTATAAGGCTATTTCTCTACTCATCCTGGTGCTTTCTTGAGTGACTTGGGAACATAATGGCCATGGAGCCAGGGTGTCAATCCTGTGCAGGGTCCTCTGTGATAAGGCTAATTTCAATAGCATAGGAGGTAAATAGATAGCCATTATCTGGCTTGGAGGCCATTGAGGATCAACCCCTCCTCATAATCAGCTTCAGACCCCATCTCTTGTTTCTCTGCTAATATATAAGGAAAGGAAACATCAGCATTGCCCCTCTTTGAAATTTAAAATACCACATGAGAGGATAGAGATACCAGGACTCTTTTGAGTCACATTAAAGGACAACTACTTTCCTCTGATGATAAAAAGTAGATCTGAGTTCTACTTCTGCCTTAGATGGAGACATGGCATTCTAAATAGTCCCAAAGATTATACCATTACATTGTATTGTCTGTTATGTTCAGTATTAACCCAATTGCTCCTGTCAATGAGCTGGCCAGAAGACCACCCCCCAGGAAAGCTGATGCCCTTCAACACACACTAAAGAGATTGTAGGAGTAGTTGACCTATAAACAAGATAATGCACTAGTATACCCCTAGAAGCCTTCCCTCAGGTTAGTTGCTTAGAGGTTTTCAATGGCAAATCAGTCTCATTTTCTAACTCAAAAATGTAACTTCTGTTTACATTTTCCTCATTATTTTTCTGATACCAGCCCAAGTTCTAAAACAGCTTGCCTAGCACTCTAGACATTCTCGCTCTCTGAAGATCTCTGCCATGCAGCTGCACACAGATCCTATTGCTGAGCCTGACTGCTTTCTTAGATCGTAACTTCAAAGGCCTGATTTTCTGCTTTCCTCTTATGCACCCCCCCCAACAGCTTACTCTGCTTTCATTTACTTATTTTTTTCTCAAACCCCAATAAAATCTTTCTTGAGTGTATTCTAATTCTGCTACTAAATTATGTTATTCGTGAGACTAAGAACCCATGAAAAGGAAACTTGTTTCCCAGCACAGCAGAACTCTGAAATATTCAAGTTCTGAAACAGAGAGCATGGCCGTGCACCATGTGCTAGCATAACCCAGCAGCACCAGGAAACGTGTGGGAGCCTTTGTGGTTTGTTTTAATCACATCCACCATATTGATTTGCTTCTCCCTGGAATTGACAATTATTCTGGATTTGGTTTGGCCTGTTCTAACTGTACACTGGGGAAAAACAGCTACAGTTTTCTGGATGCTTCACTCCTTTTATCAAGAATCCACATGGTATCATTTGTAACCCAGGTACTTGCTTTCTGTGTGTCAAACACTTAGAACGTTTCCTACCCCCAAAGAACGTGTTGAAGACTTAGAAGACTTAGTAATAGTACTTTCTGAAGATGCTGACTTTTGAGACAAGTTGTTCAGAAAACCCACCATACACTGATAATTCATCTAATCAAGTCCCCCGTGGCTATAAGGAACACTGACTGTCATTCTATGTCCAGAGGAGAAAGTGGTAATGTAGCCTATATTCTAAAGCCACCTTCACAAAATCTCTACTCCTGAGGACTTTCCAGTAAGCATTCTAAAACATGTTTAAACACGCCCGACAATTGAAATATGTGGAAACTGTATTTCAAGGTTTTCTGGGGAAAGGGACCTTAGAAAATCTACTCAGTGGCCTTTTGAGTGTCTTCTAAACCTGACCGATGCTGGGGGAGATGAATGGAATAGTGTACTGGCTAAATGACTCTTCATGGAGACCACCAAGGAGATGGACAACTCAAGATAATACCTTTGGTCAAGCTGTTGACCAAGTAATCAATTCTCTAAGTGACACAAACAAATCAAAGTAAGCAAGTAGGAGAGCAGGTGAAGCCAAAAGATTATGGCACAGGGCTCATGGCTGCTTGTGAAGTGAGGACTATGAAAGTAACTATGCATGGTTTCTATCTGTGACATGGTGTGTGGTGGGGGGCAGGACAACAAGTTAAGTTTTTTTCTCTGCAAGGGCCATCATTAAGGCAGCCCATATGGACATGTACATATTGACCAGGTGAGAAAATTATATCCTTTTCCCCTAAATGGGGTATCTAATAATCTTGGCCCTGGGTTCTCTGATGCTAACTTAATAGCCTATGTGCTCCTACTGTCTCAGTTTAGCCTCATAAATGTATAAGGTATCTCTCTATGTACTCCAAGGAATGAGTCATTTATTGGTCTCTATTGCATGGAATGTACAAGGATGGTGGTGTTGGACAGATGGTATCATTCATATGTTCACCCACATACACAGTCAACCACCATCTTCAAAATGGAGTCTTGGTTATTTGTAAAATTTTGAATCTCTCAAAGAAAGGCATTGTTTCACATGAGATGGAGTAGCAGAGCACAGCAATCCTGATCCCAACAGCCAGTATATATTATAACAAATATTTGAGATAATCTTGTAAATAGAAAGTTTCATCTAGGTTCATAGTTTTTGGAGGCTTCAGTGCATAGTGCACATCATGGCTAGGACACACAGCAGGGCAAAACCAGTCAGCTCCATGACCAGGAAGCCAATGAGAAAGATAAAGAGGAGGGGCCAAGGTTCCATAATCCCTTCCAGGACCTCCAATGACCTAAAGAGCTTTGCCAATTCAAAAATACAGCTTTCAGCTCAAAGGAAATAGAACACAATTTATTCTGGAAGCAAACATGAGTGACTAGGCCCTGGGAACACAGATACAGTTTTCCTCAAATACCATGTTCCACTGTGCTAACAGTTTCATAAAGCCTTGTAGTAACTGGATAAAGAAAAGTGTCCATCAAGACATATACATGGTGGGATAGGGTTATAGAAAAGTGAGGATATCTCTGCTATAGGCCTCAGATACTGCCTGATGATACCTTTAGCCTTTTATTTGTGGGAGCTAGTAGTCTATTAACACACTTCAAAAGGTTTTTTATTTAATAGTCATAAAGATATTAGATCAGACACAGATGTGGGCAAGGGTGGCTATTAAGAGGGCTAAAATATCCCAAGATGAACTGTGATTAGGCTCTTGACCTGCAGTATTCCAAACCCTCAACAACATTTTGTGATGAGGCTTAGTTAGAGAAGGTTCCCTATAAGGTTCAGTGTTATTTGGTACATTCACACCTTCCAATGGGCTCCTCTCCTTAGGGCTTGGTCACTTTTTTCTAGCCTCAAGGGAGGGGACTTACTTGGGTCTTTGGAGATACTTATCAAATCCATAGTAATTATAAAGTTTGCATAGCTTCAACTCCATGTATTCAAGTCTCTTACAGTTGAAGTTGTGAATGAAAATTTGGTTCTGTGTATTAGAACTGACTTGGTAGGAAAGAGTCAAGAGTTTTTTGTTTTTGTTTTGTTTTTTTTTTTCCATTGTTTTGGATAATTTTCTCTGGCAGACATCATAGTGTAATTATAGATTTATCAGGGGGTTTATTCCTAGGACAACATCTAATCACTGATGTCTAGCTAGACTAGACATTGGCTCACTGAGTCTGCAAAGGGAAACGATTATACTTGCCAGGTCTTGTGGAATAAGGAGCTGCATACAAGCTGCCTCTGGTACTCAACTCTGCCACTCAAGTAAAGGTAGTCATACACATTATGTATGTGAAATGTGGCAGTGGTTTCTTCCTGGCTATGGCCTGGGGAACATAATTTGCTAACCTCTTTCTTAGAACATAGCTCTGCAGAGATACACCCAAGCAGCAGTACTGTTGCTCAGCACAAGACTTTATCCTCTAGTTACTATCTTCATAGGTATTTGGAAATATGGGATAGGCCAGCTTTCTATTCTCTGGCCACAACAATTAGTCTTTGGATCACAGTTTTAGAGATGAACTCTTTGTTTTAACATACTTCTGATTATTGTAAGAATGGTCATTTCCTCATATCTCAGTGCAGCAGTATTAATCTTGGACATTTTTTTTTTTTTAGGAAGACCAGCCTCAGTCTACTTTTCTATGTCTTCCAAAATTTCTGTAAACTTCTGATTCCATTACCAAGCTAAGGATGTTTAAAATATATTGAGTGGCTTCTGTTTCCTGGAACTAAAATCTCCTTTATCCTACCTATTATTTATATATTTAGCACTCAGTTCATAACTGGAAATATGCCAAGAAAGATAAGCATGCACTAAGAGCATTTTTGGATGTCTGACTTTCTAAAGACATGTTTTTAAATAAATCTTAATAGAGAAAAGGAATAATGTTGTAGCAACTCATGTTTGTATGAGTCTTGAGGAAGAAGTGTGTATGTCCTGACTTTAACTTATTCAGAGTGTGTGATTTGACTAAGAATGGCCCCAATATACTCATATATTTGAATACTTAATCAAAGGAAGTGTCATCACTTGAGAAGGTTTAGGAGGTATGGTCTTGTTGGAGGAAGTGTATCACTGGGGAAGGACCTTGAGGTTGCCAAAGCTCAAGCCAGGCCCAGTGGCTCTTTCTTCTTCCTGCTGCCTGTGGATCCAGATGTAGAACTCTCAGCTATTTTTCCAGTACCCTCTCTTCCTGCATACCACCATGTTCCCTACCATAATGACAATGTACTAAACCCCTGAAACTGTAAGCAAACCTCAACTAAATGTTTTCTTTTATAAGAGTTGCCATGATCATTGGTGTCTCTTCATAGCAATAGAACACTGACTAAGAGAGAGAGAGGAATCACACATAGAGTTTTGCCTTCTATTTGGAATAAAAAAAAAATCCAAAACTAATAGTATTCACATGAATACTCAATAGTACAAGAGAGGCTCTTTGTCTTTTGGCAAGTGATAGCTTTACATTCTAAAGTAGTAAGGAAGAAAATGCTTCAAATATTTGTTTAAAACACTAAGCACTTGGAGGTAACTACAGTCCTGAATGTTATTTTCCACTAGAAATGAATAAAACAAAAGTTGTTAGAAGATATTTAATGGAGTGGGAGTGTAGTGATGGTACAAAGATTGAAATGAAGGTGGGGATGCCATGAGAGATAGCAGAAGAATACAAGAAGACAGCAAAGTAGAAATACATATTTTAATCACAAAACAAGAGCCAATGATTCTAGAGAAAAAAAACAGCACAAGCTTATAAATAATCAAAATTTCCAACGTGACATTGAGTCTGTGGCAGCTTCAAATCTCTGGACAGGTGGGAAGGCTGTATGAATATCTTCTTCTAACGTGATTTTCTTTCTAAACTTTTTAACATGGTGGATGAAAGCTAGGGTCTTGTGCATGCAAGGCTAGTATTCTGCCATTGACTATAGCAGCCCTTAGTGTCAGATTTCTTTCTCTTAATAGTGTCTCAGGAACTGGAGACATGCCTTAGTAGTCAAGAGTGTATGATGCAAAATGTTTAAAAAAAGTGGTTGGGTGGAGAGATGTCTCGGAGGTTAAGAGCACTGGCTGCTTTTCTAGAATTCTGAGTTCACAACCATCTACAAAGAGATCTGGTTCCCTTTTCTGGTGCTCAGGCATATATGCAGGCAGAACACTGTCTACATAATAAATCTTTAAAAATGTTTACAAAAAAGAGTATGTGATACTCTTCCAGTGAATTTGAGTGTGGCATTCAGGTGTCAGGTAGGGTATCTCACACCTGCCTATACTCCAGTTCCAATGTATAGGATGTCCTCTTTTGGCTTCCCAGAGCACTCTGTACAAGGGGCACTCGCTTAAACAGACACACAGACAAATAAATGAAAATAATATGGAAAAATGGTATTGAGGGAAGGGGTTAGAGACAGGGTTTCTCTGTGTAGCTCTGGTGGTCCTTGAACTCACTTTTTAGATCAAGCTGGCCTCAAACTCACAGAGATCCACCTGCTTCTGCCTCCTAAGTGCTGTGGTTAAAGATATATGCCACCACTGTCTGGCTAAAAGTGTTATCTCTGAAGGACATGCTTTAATGTTCTAATTAAATGAAAGTTATCAGCCCTTCACCTTTTCTTCAGCATCTCTTCTTCTGATTAGAAATTTTTGCAAACAAAATGTCATGAAATTACTTACCTATGGTGCCTCCTGGCCACTTTGTATGTGTACAGTGAGGAGACAGAGATGTCAGGGCTCCTGAAAGAGTCTCTGAGCCATCTTTCTAAGAAAGATGCATCATTTCTTTAAGAAAACCCATTGCCTCCAGTTAGTTCTGCCTATATATTCTTGGGTGTATGGTCATCCACTGGAACATAGCTGACCTACCTACCACTCATAAGTAAAGAAAACTGATTCCCCATTTTCCAGCAGCTATCAATTTCCAATAGCTCCGCAGCTATGGGTAGAACCTGGTGACCACCTCCCCCATCCATGGTAGAAATGTGTCTGTCTTGAGCTTACTCCAGGCTTGGGCATGCTGTCACAGCTGCTATGTGTTCATATGTGCAGCTTCTCTGCTGCGTCTAGAAAAAAAAAAAGCTTTAATTGAAGTCATCCACATATTTGACCATCTTTCTGCCCATCTTCAATAATGTTTCCTGATCTCTTCCTCTCCCTCTCTCTCTCTCTCTCTCTCTCTCTCTCTGAATCACCCATCTACTGCAAAAGAAGATTCCCTGGTGAGGTTTGAGAGATGCACTAACCTATGGGTTTAACAATAACTTGTCAGTAATCAGTTTAACTGTAGCTCCCTTTAGCTACATGAATAGAAACATGTTCTCTTCTTCAGATCATGACCTGCCTAGCCAAGATTCCCTGAACTGACAATAGTGCCAGACATGGATTGAATCATGTGGACAGGACCTTAAATACAAGCAGAAAATGATTGGTTGCTTTCATGACATTCATGACTCTCTTAGAGCTTGGACACCTCTGTGCACCCTTTACCAGGACAGTCATCATTGTACATAGCTACAAGGTGCACAGCTGGGTAAGACTGATGATTACTTTTCTCCTCTGAATTACACCTTCCAGCACTATGAAACCTAGCCAGGAGGGATGAAGCTTCCAAGTCAATTCCAGCTGGATTCCCCATGTTCTATGATTCAAGTATAATTGTCTTTAGAAACAGGATCTTACCATGAAATAATGGATGATATAAAAAAAAATTTCAATAACATGTAGTAAATGGAGGTCTATTGAAGCTCACTGGCCAGTAACTTCAATATATGGAACCCATTCTTTTGATTTTTATTTGTTAGCATGTGGTACAGAGGGAAATTGCTGCCCTGTTGTGTAACTCCATTGAAAATACAGATATGGGTGTGTTTTAGACAACTTTGGTATTTATTTTCCATACTGCCTTTCTATGAGGTCTTTCGTATGAGCTATTCCTTTCCATATTCTCTCCTCTAGCCTCTTGTCTTCCATTCTTCACATCACTTAACCCTTCCTATTCCATTATTCCTCTTACTAATTTCATGAAGTTTTGTGGCTATTCCAAATAAAACACACACATCGAAAGGTTCAAAGCTAACACCCATAATTGATAGAAGATGTGGTGTTTCTCTTTCTGGGTCTAGGTCACCTGGCTCAGGTGATTGTTTATAGCTCCATCCTTTTACCTGTAAATTTCATAATTTTATATTTTCTTGACAGATGAATAATACCCTATTATGTAAATGTACTACATTTGATGAACTTCTAGGGTATTTCCACTTCCTGGACATTGTAAATAGAGCATCAATGAACGTGAATGAGTAGGTATTCTTATAGTAGGATAGTCCTTTGGGTATACACACAAGAGTGGGAAAGCTGGACCACATGGTAGCTCACTTTCTAGCCCTTTAAAGAATCTTTGCACTGATTTGCACAGTGCTGCACTAGTTTGCACTTTCCTAGCAGTGAATAAATGTTTTCTTTCCCCCATATTCTTGACAGCATCTGTTGTCACTTGCTTATATTTTTCTCTCTTTACTAAATCTTGGCTACTCTGATGAAAGAAATCAAAGTATTTTTAACTTGCATGTTTTTGATGGCCAAGGATGTTGAACAGTGGAAAAAATATTTCTCAAGCCATTTGCAATTCATCTTTTGATAACTTTCTGTTCGTTTTTTTTTTTAAATAAGTTGGTTCCCTGATCTTTCATCTTCTAAATTCTCTGCATATTCTACATACTAATCCTCCATTCAATATTGTGGTGGTTAGAATGTAATTGACCCCCACAGGGAGGGGCACAATTAGGAGTTATAGTTTTGTAGGAATGGGTGTGGTCTTGAGGAAGGAAATGTGTCACATGGGGGCAGGCTTTGAGGTTTCCCATGCTCAGGATACCACCCAGTGTCTCAGTTGACTTCCTGTTGCCTGCAAGTTGTAGGATGCTCAGCTACAGCTACAGCACCATATCAGCCAGCATGCCGCCATGCTTCCTGCCATGGTGGTAATGGACTGAACCTCTGAAATTGTAAGCCAGCCACCACAGTTAAATGTTTTCTTTATAAGAGTTGTTGCCACGGTCATGGTATCTTCACAGCAATAGAAACCCTAACTAAGGCAGATATTTAGATGGTAAATATTTTTCCCAGGGTGTATGTTGTGTCTTTATTGGAATGATTGTGTCCTTTGCTGTATAGAAGCATTTTAGTTTTATTTGGTGCCATTTGTCAATTCTTGATCTTAGTGCCTGTGCTGTTGGGGTCCTATTCAGAAGGTCTTTTACTGTGCCTATAAATTCAATGTATTCTTTACTTTCTCCTCTATTATATTCAGGTTATAAGGTCTCATGTTGAGGTCCTTGATTCATTTTGAATTGAGTTTTGTGTAGGGTGAGGGACATGGGTCTAGTTTTATTATGTATTTCACTAGCACCATTTGTTGAAGAGGATGTCTTTTCTTCAATCTGCATTGTTGGCCACTTTATAAAATATCATGTGCCTAGATTGTTGACTTTTATGTAGGTCCTCAATTCTATGCTATAGAATTTTTATTTTATAATAGTTACTACTCTGACACAGTAATATAACTAGAAATCTGGGATAGTGATAGCCCTAGCAGGCTTTTCTCATTATTTAGAATTGTTTTGACTACCTTGTCTCTTTTATGTGGAATTTGAGTTTATTTTTTTAAACTCTGTCTTAGAAATTTGATAAATATGGTATTGAATTGATAGGTTGCTTTTGGTAGGGCAGACATTTTCACAGTATTAACCCTACTAATCCATGAGCTTGAGAGATCATTCTATCTCCTGATATCTTCTTTGATGTCTTATCATTTTCATTTGTCTAACTCTCACTTCTTGGAGCTTTATTCTGAGATATTTTACATTTTCAGGCTATTGTGAAAGGTAACATTTCCCTGGTTTCTTTTTCAGTATGTTTGTCATTTATATATAAGAAAGCTACAGATTATATTCTGTGTTAATTTTATTGTATTCAACTATTTTGTTGAATATGCTTATCAGCTGTAGAATATTTCTGGTGGAATTGCTAGGGTCTTTGATGGAGAGAGTCATGTATCATCTGTGAATAAAGATACTTTGACTTCTTTTCTTCCTATTTGTATCCACCTTTTCTTCTTCACTTGTCTAATTGCTCTAGTTGAGACTTCAAAACCTGTTCGTCTCATTCCTGAATTTAGTGGAAATACTGAGTTTTTCTACCTTTAGCATGATGTTGCTGAGGAGCTTGCCTTTATTATGTTGATTTGTGTTTCCTGTATCCCTGGATTTTGGTCATGGAATAGTGTTGGACTTTGTTGGAAGGACTTTTCTACATCTTAGGAGATAATTACATAGTTTTTGTCCATGAGTCTATTTATATGGTGGATTACATTCATTGATTTATGTGTGTTAATCACCCCCGCATCTTTAAAATGAAGCCAACTTGAGAATGTTTGAAAATTTTGTTTTCTTTTTTAATTTTTTGAGAATTAATGTATTTTAGTCATATTGATAGTCTTTCCCCAACTTTCCTGGCTATATTTCTACCTATCTACCCACCCACCCAACATTTTGTTCTCTCTGTCTCTCTGCCTCTGTCTCTGTCTCTGCCTCTGTCTCTGTCTCTGCCTCTGTCTCTCTCTGTCTCTGTCTCTCTGTCTCTCTGTCTCTCTCTCTCTCTCTCAGACATATTAGTTCATGAGAATTTAGAAAGAAAAATTAGGCACTGCCCTGTGAAAATAGATCCACTAAATGTAAACTATCCTAAATTAGGTCTTTTAAAGATATTCAACTAGACTGCTAAATCAGGAGAATTCTATATAATTACTGTGCATCACTTTCCTGGCCATGGTGGGGGTCTGAGGTAAGGTAGGCTGTGTGAGTATAAGGTCACTTCCTGGAGAGGAGGGGCCACTGTTTGGGTGTGAGACAAGCACTCACCAGGGAGGTTTCTAATTATTTTCTTACAAATGTTGCTGTTTTGTTTAGCTTGTTCTTGTTTTAAAAAGGCCTCAAAATGCATCATTAAGCTATTCATTTATAGCCCAGCAGTGGTGGCGCATGCCTTTAATCCCAGCACTTGGGAGGCAGAGGCAGGCAGATCTCTGTGAGTTCAAGGCCAGCCTGGTCTACAAAGCGAGTTCCAGGAAAGGCACAAAGCTAGACAGAGAAACCCTGTCTTGAAAAACCAAAAAACAAACAAAAAATAAAAAATAAAAACAAACAAATAAACAAAAAAGCTATTCATTTATGATTCCTCTGAATTAGAAACCATGTATGAGCTCAGAGAACGTATGACTGTGTGTGTGCTGTGGGTGTATGTGTGCACATGCTATGATGCGGAGGCGGAGACGAGAGGGCAGCTTTGTGGAACTGGTTATGTGGGTTCTGGTGAGGGAAGTAAGCTTGCCAGGTTTGTGCAGCAAGGACCTTTAGGTACTGAACCACACCCTCCTTTATTATTATCACACTATTGAACTCTTTGTCTGGAATTTCATCTATGCCATTTTCATTGGGACCTTTTACTTTAGGACAGGTGTATTTGGGAAGAGAAATTCTATCTTAAGTTTTTATTTTTTTTTTTTTGTGTTGGAATTTGCACAGTCAGATTTAGATTGTTGTTTGAATTTTTTAAAAACATATTTAAATTACCTTTCTTCTTTTCATTGGAAATGTTTGTAATGTTTGGGATAGACTAGTTTATATGAGGATTGAGCTATTGTTTTCCTTTTTAGACTGGTATTTAAGGAATCAGACTTGTTCCCAACTGTCCCATGACATGATATCCAGGGGTAGATCCACTACGAAATAGGCTTACAGTTTATTATCCAATCTCCTTAAACACTAATCATTTTAAAGAGTAAAGAGACACTGATAGGACTGTGTGTGGTAGTATATTATTGAAGGCACAAGGGGGGGAAATAAGAGAAAAGGAAAAGAACAAGAAACCTAGTAAGAATAGTTACTAGTGGTGGGATGGGAGGAAGTACAGAAGACTGTAGGCAGAAAAGGAATGCTGTAGGAGAAGTCAGAGGGATGAGACAGTTTTGACTGAAGGTAGACTGGAGGAAGAGAGGTGAAGACCAATGATTAGCTAAGGTGGAGTGTTCCTGTCTCTCAGCTGGCTGAGACACAGAGATCCTTTAAAGAGATGAGGGAGCACCTCTACAATATACACTCCCAGCCTCCTCTCCGAGCCTGCCTTGGATGATAGGTGTGCTGTCAGGGTGCTTCAAAGGTAGAGTTTATCTGATTTAGATGTACCCAGTGGTGTTTGTCTCTCTGTATCTGGAACATAAGGCAAGGCAGCTCATAAGACCACTGTTAAATAAATATAAATTTATCTTTCTTGCCCTCTTTTTTTTTTTTTTGTATCTCCCTCTGTCCTCTTTTACCTTACACAGTTCCAGAGGCCAGCATATTCCTGCTGTCAGTCCATTTGACATTCCTTTCCGGAGAGTGCTCATTACTGCCAGGATCTGTTTGTCTCAGCTTCTCATTAATACTGCTCCCTTTTCCCAGCCCCTTCTTACGTGGGACAAACAAAGCAGAGTGATGATATACAACAATGTCTGCAACCTTGGCTGTCATCATCTTTTTCAAGATCACCATTCTCTTGTTAATCCTCTTCTGTTCACCAGATGCAAAGTGATTGTGGAAAACTTGTATGTTCGAAATAACAGCAGATATGGGTCCCCAAGTGACTGTGAAGGATAGAGCAACTCCAGTCTCACTGCCTCCAAATGCCACCCTGCATTAGGCGGAAAGTCAAAATTATCTCATCCCTCTGACTCTTCTCCCCCAGCACTCCCTTTTCTGTTTACAATCTACACTTTCTTTCTCCCTTCCCACTGCTGATTGTTAGTCTTGCTGGTGGTTATTTCTTCACTTTGTTAAGCCACAGTATTGAGCAGGCATTCAGAACAGCAAGGAGAACATCTGGATAAGTGCAGTCATTCCTTGCTTTCTACTAACCCGATAGATGAAGCAGTAGAAAACTAGAGACTGTGGATGAAGTCCAGCCCTAATCTGCTTTGTACAGCCTATAATATACAAATATCTTCAAAACGTTTATATAATAGCAAGAAGAAATGGAAAAGGAGGAGAAGAAAGAGGAGGAGGATGGAAGCACCAATGGGCACGAAAACATCAAATATTTGCTCTCTGGTATCTTCCAGATAAAGACTGCCAACTCTTCCTCTTGGATATTAAGGTATCCTATCTATGCTGACAGAAGCTTCAGTGTTCCAGGTCTGTCTGCCGTGTCTTCACTGGGGTTTATTTATGCACAGCATGTTACTTTACACTTTACTACTGATTTTTTGAACCCAGGTTTTAGAATAGTACAGAAGCACTCTCTGTGGAGATGTGTTTGGTATGGTGGCAGGTGGCAGAGCTCAGTCCCAAGCCTAACTTTTTTTTTTTTAACCTCAGTCACCAAGGCAACTGTCTTTGTACTCTGAGTCTCAAATCTTTCCTTTAAGTAGAACTATAAACCTTTCTCTTATTTTTTCATGGTTTGAAAACATGACTCAAATTCCTGGGGCAGAAAATAATGCCCATGATCCCTCTTGCTGTTTCTCTGTGCTAGTTTATGCCCTTGGATTTCCCTATCTTCTTCTATCAGAGTAAACCTTTTTTTTTCCATAAAATTGTTCATGAACATAAGCCCTTTCATGGAAAAAAAATGCCTCCTGTGTATATGGGAGAGGGGCTGTTCTACTTACATGCATGTGCAGTAAGTATATGGCATGTTGTCTATACTGGCAAGCTCTTGGTGAAAATGATTCTATTATGCTTGCACTTTACATTTGAATATATGCAATCTCAAGTGACAGACCAAAAAAAAAAAGATATTTATGTCTGTCTGTAGTCATTGCCCATGAAATAAGAAAGTTTTGGTTATTAGTTTGTTAAGTACATTTACAAGTATTCTGAAAATTAGGACTGGGGAGTGGAAACCCAGACAGTGGCTTCCATTGTCAGAGAATATTAATGCATACCTCACTAGAGGAGGGAGTCCTCATCTTAAGAACTTGAACAAAAGAGTGAATTTCACAATGACGGTCTTTAAACCAAACTATCCTACAGAATACTGATGAGTCTGTCATCTGAACTACTGAAGAACTTTAAACATTTAAGTAGCTGAAGGGCCTAGGGGAGAATCTGATGTGATCTAGGTTATAATGGAGGTTACCAAGCTACAAAGTACATGTTATATCTCCCCTAAGGATGGGTTCTATTGACTGAGAAGTGATGTTCAAGAGAAAGGACTAGGGTGGAAGAGTCTAGGATAAACATAATAGTCTGGGGACATGGCCCTACAAATGGCACAGATCACCAGGCTATTAACTACATCTACTCCCAGCCTTCTGGGTAGAAAACAAGTATACATTTCCCCTATTGAGGAGACAATCATGTGTGTTTAACATTCCTGGTTTCACTAGTGATTATCTGCGAGCACAAGGAATCTGTGACTTCTATAGCATTAGAATTCACATTAATGTTGGGCTAAGTTCATTATGATAGATTTAATTTTAAAATGATGCTTATTACCCAACCATAATCTTGGGTTTCCTAACAGCCATGCATTTACTTATTCTTGCAAACATTTTTCTGAAAACTGAAGCACATCCCAGATGTGCAATCACCCCAAAACAGTCACAGAACTTTTAATGAGATTATATTGGGAAAATTTCCAAGGAATGTTAAATTTTGAAACCTGGGCTTTAGAGAACTTGTAAATAAGCCAACTGTTGTTTTTGTCTAAAAATATTTCAGTGCTATGTGCTTACAGCAGAATAAATCACTCACTTCTTCAAAATAAAAGGCCCACTGATTGTAATGATCTCTTCTGTACCCAGGAAAGAGATCACCACAGAGCTAAGGAGACTTTCCAAGGAGAGCTCATGACATGTATGTGCTTGCCAAGCTCTCTCCATTGGCTTCCAGAGATTGACAGTGACAAGTTTCCCAAGAACAGTTCTTGTCTTCCTACAGGCTTCTCACTCATTTCTGTTCCCCAACAGACTGGGTAAACAAATCCATGCTAAGCTGGCATCAAACCCCAATATTTTTATATCCCTTCAATGAATTTAATACCTTTAGCTTTGGGGCATGATTTGCTCTCTCTGCAAGGAGAATATCAAAGCCTTTTGTAAAACCCTACAGCTATTCTTAACTCAAAGTAATTTTAAACAAAATTCTTGAAGACAAAAGAATTGGCAAGTACTTTGGGTTCTAAGCCATTATTTTAACCTGGAAACCACATCACATGGCTTTCTGTTTCCAGGGTAGGATTTACATTTGATTTGATATCTTCTCATTATATTTATCTATTGAACTATTATTACACCATACTCCATAAATTACATTATTTATACATATATATATGTGTGTGTGTGTGTGTGAAATTATACATAAATGAAATTCCATAAAAAAAAAACCCTGACATCAAAAACTCCACTTTAGACAGGGAAGTTTATTCCACATGATCAAAACCTGAAGCCCATCATGTGCATTTTCCAAGGAGAACAGCTTTGTAGTCTTAGGCTGACTTTTTGTTGCTCATTTACAGAAGTGTCTTTCTCTGTGTGTCACAAAAGAAGCAAGAGAGAAATCTTCTGGCATTTTATTCCCTTCATTATCCAAACCATCCTTTTCTTTTCCTTAACAGCAGACACTCAGATGGAGATGTACAGAGAATCTGCCATGAAGACCCCTATTCTGAAGTTTATATATCATTTTTCTCATTTGATATTTAAAAATTGCCTAAAGAAAGATAAATTTCTTTTCCTACATAATATACATTTTAAGAATTATATTATGAAAACCCATTTACCACTATTTTGTGTTATAGTCTATTTTCTTTTATTACTTCATAACTTACCTGAGTGGTTTTTTTATAGAAATGAGTTCAGATTGTTTGCTTTAATGTCTAGTTTCTAATATTCTCTACATTACTATGTCTTGCAAATATGCCTATAAAATTAACTCACCATATTGTAATCACTTAAAAATAATAACCTTGATAAAGTATTATTAATATAATTACATACTTTAATATTTGTTTCATAAAATAGCAATATCTAATTTTGGGCAGAGTGCCTGTGAATATGCAAACTGTATTTTACTCATGCCCAGAAGAAAGCAACAATTACTTAAAATAATGTTTTATACTTTCAATTAAATTAAGTCACATAAATATGATGGAAAACAGCATTAGAAAGCATTTCATTAAACCTCAGATGTCTTAGATCTTGAATAAAACTATTTGAACCAAGTTCAACATACACTGTTTAGTGATTTCAGCAGAGGCATGACGACTTAGCAATCAGCAGCAAAGGCCATTCACCTTCATGGTGTGAGGGGCTATGTCCCAGCCTCTGGATGTTCCTAGTGGCTCTGCAGAGACGATGGTGAAGGTCTGCCAACCTGTCATCTGATCACTCAATGTGTGTGTCAAGGCAAGAAAAGCTAGAGAAATTCCACATGTCCCAGGGGCTTCAGCTCAGTCCAGTCCCTGCTGTTGATGTAGCTTACTTAAACTGCTGTCTGTCCATCTGGACCCGATGTCCATCTTCCTGCTCATATAGTCCTGCTCTTTTGCCTCTGCTGCTGGACTCAATTCTGCAGCCCCACTCTACTCCAGGGCCCAGCAGAAGCTGTTACTGCAACAACAGCAGCGGTAGTGTCTCTCTAGAAATTAGCTGGTTTGTTATCTCCTCCTAGGCTCTCCGTTTCTTCCAGTTTTGGTCTCTTGGGCCAGATTGCCCATTTCTCTGATTCATGCTTTTCTTGTTACCCTCTCATTTCTCTAAACTTGGGGCAAAGTTGTTTTACAACATTATGAAAATTTAGGTTTTTCTATCTCTTTTACAGTCTTCTAATCTTTTACCTTTTACCCTTTAGTTTACTCAACTTGCCAGGGGCTCCAATGACATATATACTGCCAAATGCAACAGTCAATTCTTTGTTATCATATGATATTCATTTGTAATCATTTCCCCGTTCTTACCTTTATCCCTAAGATCTCTCTCCCTCTCTCTCTCTCTCTCTCTCTCTCTCTCTCTCTCTCTCTCTCTCTTTCTCTGTGTATTTGTCTCTGTTTATATGTCTGCCTGTCAGTCTTTATCTTCATTATCTACTCCTTCATAATATCTTTTGTTGGTTCCTGTTCATCTCTCCTAACTCTTAAATTGGAGTCCTCAGTACTCAGTGTACAGATATCTTCTCTCACTCCCCAGGTGGCATCAACCAGTCTTGTAACCTTCAACACACCTCAAAGTCTAAAGACACACCTTTCTACAAATGGGCATTTTCTCTAGAGTGTAACAGGCATTCAAGCTTACCATTTTCAAAACGAATATACCTATTGTAATTTCCCCCAACCTCTTCCTATTACAGACTGCTCTTTCTATATAAATAACAATTCCTTTCTTCTGTGGCTGAAGCTGACCCATTATTCCTCTGTTTATCATCTAGTATATTCAACTCTTCCATCTGTTAACGATCCTAGTTCAACTAGCTTTAGAGCATATCTGTAATCTGACCACTTCCCTGCCATGTCTGCCACTGTCAAGCCCTTCTCATCTTATACACGTCACAGCAATACATTTCTAACTGATCTTGTTATTCCTACACTGACACCAGTCCATTCAGTGACCTTTTTAGAATACAATGCCCTTACATTTCTTACCAATATCACCAGTATCTTTCTGGCTCACTAAGAGAAATAGCCAAAGTCTTGTCTCCTCTTTCCCATGCCAACCTTTCCTCTTATGTTCTTTGTGTGTCTCCAGCACAACACCCTCCAGATGGTATTCAGCATGACTCCTTAAGTTGTTCCTAACTTCTTCCTCTATTGTGTCATTACTTTACTGAATTTTTATTCTTTCTGTTGGCTGTCTCTTCTCACTATCTTAAATTCTATAAAGCCAGAGAGTATGCCTGCTCTTTGATCCATCCAAAATAGTATCTACCACAGGACATTGCAATAAATACTGTTGAGTGAATCATTTGGGTCCACAATAATCTTACTTGTTTGGTGAGGAGGTATGTCATAGAAAGAACACGTTACTGATAAGGAACGTGAGAGAACTTATTACCATCTATGAGGTAAGCCTCTCATAAATTATCTAGATTAGGTTAGTTACTGGCTAGGCCAGTGAGGGATACTTTCACTATTTGATTAGATTGACTGGGGTGTGAAGATTTACTCAATGTAGATGCCACCATTCCATGGGCTGAGGTCCTAGATTGAATCCAAAGGAGAAAGCTGGCTGATCACTAGCATTTTTCATGTTGACTCCTAATTGTGAATATACTCAGACCTATTGCCCCAAGCTCCTCCAGCTGTGGGTCTCTTGCTATGATGGACTGTTCCCTTAAACTATAAGTTGATATAATCTCCTTCTTATCTAAGCTACTTCTCTTTTAAGATTACTTTTATAGGTATGATAGTTTTGCCTACCCATGTATCTGTGCACTATGTGCATGCCTGGTGCCTGCAGAGGCCCAAAGAAGGCCTTGCATTCCCAGGATTGGAGTTACAGATAGCAGTGCCTGTCATGTGGGTACTGAAAATAAAACCAGAGTCCACTGGAAGAACAGCCAGTGCTCTTAACCTCTTAGTCATCTCTCCAGAGCTTTAAGTTTCATCTTGACGGGTGTTTACCACAATAACAGGAAAAGTAACTATAACAACATCTTACAGACCTTGAGCAAAATAAAAAGAAAATGGTGTCTAAGGATCCTTGGTAGTTTGCTTATGTTATAAAGAATGGAAACAGCATATTTATGGCTGCGTGTGGTGGCATAGGATTTGATTTTAATCCCATACATCTGATCTGCCACCAGGACTGTGACCACAATATAGCAGTAGAGAGTTCCATAAAGAGTTAGCATTAAAAATGTCCTCACAAGTACTCTGGCCCAATCTTCAGTCACAGATTGGCCATCCCAAGGACATATAACTCAGTAAGGAAAGAGACCTTAACTTTCTATTCTATTTCAATACGCTTTTTTATAATAAAGATGATCCTATTTTTAATTTTTATAACAAAACTGTCTAAATTTATAAGTACAGATATTGTTCAGCCTGTGTTTAAGATTATATGAAGGCCTTATCTCACCAGTTCATCAGATTTATGCAATAAGAATACAATGCAATAGACCTTATGATACAGTGTAATTTCAATCTAGAAGCCAAATTAATTTTAAGCTGTATTTTAATTTATTCTTTGAGAATTTCATACAATGTAAGTTGAACAAATTCACTTCCCTTCTCCAAATCCTCCCATAGCCATACTCTCTACCCTCCCATCCCTTCTCACTCAACGTGGAGTTCCCTGTTTTTCCTCTCCCATTGAGGTCAGTTTATGTTTTCCAGTTGGTCTTTGGGTTGGAGTTTGCCTTGGCATGTGGTCAACCTACCAGGGATCAAAAAATAAAATAGAAGAAAATTACTTTCTCTCTCCAGCAGCTATCAAATGCCAATATCCCCCCAGTCAGTGGCAGGATTTCATGTCTACTTTCCCCCTTTCTATGTTGGGATTTTTGTCTGGTTGGAGCTTGTGCAGGAACCTGTGCATACTGTCACAATCTCGGTGAGTTCATATATTCATCTGCCACACTGTGTTTGGAAAACACGTTTGTTGCTATTACCGACCACCTTTGGCTTTCACAGTCTTTCCATCTACCGTTTTCTCAAAGATCTCCAAGCCTTGGGAAGATGTATGTATGTAGTATGTTTGTCCTATTTAGAACTGATCATACCACAGTCTGAAATTCTCTGCTCATTGACCAGTTGGGGTTGTCTAAGCTAATTCCCATCTACTGCAAGATGCCACTTCTCTGATGAAGATTGAGAATAAATGATTTTTTTTTTAAAGAAACTGGTGGGAGTAACCTAGAAAATATGTTTTATGTGGCTAATTTATAAATTGACCAATGGGGCTTGAAGAAAATGGAACTGTTGTTTGACTTAATGTCTATTTTAGGAAATTCACATAGTTTGAACGTATTTGCCATTTAGAGAAGGGTTACATAATACACTTGTCCTATAGTGAAACAAATAAATTTTTACACCATAGAAATATATGTCAATAATTATGATTGTAATGTTATGCAGAAAGCTATCTGGTTTTGTAGCATGGTATGTCATCCTTTCCCAGCATTCCTTTCTCCTCTGACTCTCCTGGTCAGGACATTTTCCAAACTGGTCTCTCTTAACTATTTGAATCCATTATACTGGTTATATCCTTCATGAATGGGTTAAATGTATATTTGCATTTATTTGTAATATCATGTGCATGAAAATAATGCCTTTGGATTTTTGAAATTTATATTTTTACATGTATACATTTTTGCAGGTAAGATATCACATTTATCTGGGAAGCTGACCTCTTCACTTGAAAATTACATTAATTTAGGATTTTATTTTCAAAAGATTCCACAATGCTAGTGAACTCTTACTTGTGACTTCAACTGTTATAACTTTTTCAGATTTTTCAAGTAATTTTCAGAACTAGAATGGCAGCTCACATGTAAAATTTGGAAAGCTAATGAAGAAAGATTGCTGTGAGTTTGAGTCCTGAACTAGATAGTGAGCTTCAGCCAGACTTAGAGCAAGACCTTGTGGGGGGGAGCAGGGGATGTTGGTTTCTTTGTGACTCCTTTGTCTTGTTATCTGCTGAAGTGTTTATCTAGTTATTCTTTATCAATCAAAACTCGGGAGTCAGATACTGGGGTAAACACCTGAACGATCAGAGAACTGGCAGAAAAATGACAAGTGATCTCCTGTCTCTTTCCTTCCTCTATCCAAAAAGGGCCAAGACCCTCTCTATGCCCCACCATACTACTTCATGTGTCTATCTGTCCTCAGTCCTCTGAAAACTCTATGGTTTCTTTTGGTCAGCCAGTAGCTAGGTCTGCCTTCTGATTGAAAACAAACTTTATTGTTAGTCTTGGGAGTATCAGAAGGCAATCAAAATATCACACAATAATCTGCACTTGAGACCTTCTCTGGATATCCCCAGGAAGCCCCTCTATTTCTTCTCACCATTCATTGTACTAGTCTGTCACAATACAATCTTTCCTTATCTGAGTCCATTTGCTTCTATTCACTGTCACTGTCTTCATTAATATTTCATAGGAATGTGTTATTATTATTATTGTCCACACCACCTAGTCATTGTGTACATAACCCCTTTTGCTATAATTTTTGAATGAACAACTTAATGCAATGAGACAGTTTTAATGAGTAATTAATTATCCGATTCCAAGCTATCTGAAGCATAAAGGAAAGAAGAATTGTTGAATGTCTACTCTCTCCAATACTTAGTTCCTTATTTTTTCATTTACA
Organism: Onychomys torridus; assembly: GCF_903995425.1. Lineage (NCBI taxonomy): Eukaryota > Metazoa > Chordata > Mammalia > Rodentia > Cricetidae > Onychomys > Onychomys torridus. The sequence goes on from NC_050458.1 coordinate 56,795,793, forward strand.
TATTTATTTCCTATAATATTTAATGCAGAAATATCTAGAGATAAGCACTCACTATTTTAGACTGGAAAAGCTGGAATCAGTGGAGCAGTGGGAGCTCATTGTCAACTTTCTGATCATTAATTGATTCCTTTAGACTATATTTCTGGATTTTCTGGATGTCAGTGACTGGGTCTTAGTACAGACAAAAAGCAGCATGGCTCCCAGAGAGCAAGACAAAAGAGCCCCAGGAGCATCTCTCTGTGTTTTCTAGTATCATAGACAAGAGTATTTTTTCTTCCTTAGGCCCAATTTTCTGTTCCTCCAGCTCACATAGATTCTAGTCCACCCAGCCCCAGGCTCTAACAGATGTCCTTCCCAGTGCTGCTTAAGGAAAGATGTATTTTTCCCCAGCATTTTTCTGCTACTGCTGATCTTGTTGAAGTTAACACATCTTGTTCAGCCTTTCACTTCCCTTTTTCATTGTGTGACTACTCTGTGTATGACATTTTCTCTTTACATCCACAGAGTAGTTTGTGGTTTCTAGTTTGTCCTAAACAGGCATGGGGAATTTGCCCATGCAAGCTCCAGCAGCCTGCACCTCCCTTTATCATAAAACAAGTACAATTGCTTCCAGTGTGGTGCTGGCCCATCTTTGAGAATCCAAATCAGAAGTAGATGCTAGCCCACATCTCTCTCCTAGTCTAAGGAGGAAGAGTGATGAGTTATGATGATAATTCATGTTTTAAAAATTACCCATGCACTGCTCAAATGATTGTGTGTATCATTTTCACTGAATTTTGTTAGCAGTCTTTCACAGTAGTGATAAAACAGATTTTTTAAATTGCCTGGTTCCTTCTCCCCCCCCCCTTTCCCCTTCCTCCCTCCCTTCCTTCATCACCCCTCTTTTCCTCCCATCCTTCCTTCCCTCCTTACTTTTTCTTTCCTGTCTCCTAACCCTCTATAATCCAAAATCTTTCTCACGATATTATTAAGAGACAACTTTTGCAAACTTGATTACACCTGTTTAAGTGATAATTCAGAGAAAGAGGAGGGAATTACAGAAATAAATGACATTCTACATTTGGTGGTCACCCTTCTTGCTTGGGAACATCACATGTGCTTGCATCAATTACAGAGATGACTGGAATTCAAGTACAGCAAATAAAATTTCCCTGGAAAGATACTGGAAAATGCTAGTTTGCAAACAGTATTTGTTTTTTATTTCTATGGTAAACACAAAGGAAATTCCTTTAAGAAAGAAGCAATTATACTCATAAATGAGTGTCTTGCTCAGCCATCTTCAGAGAAGCTTCCTCCTGAAGTAGATGGGAACAAATACAGAGACCTACAGCTAGACAATGTCCTGAGAGGGAAAGAACTTGGAACACCCATCCTACGTGAAAGAGCCCATTGGAAGAGGAGGCAAAAAGAATATAAGAGCCAGTGGGGATAGAAGACACCAAAGAAACAAGGCATTTTAGACACAACAGGAATGACACACATATGAACTCAAAGAGACAGCAGCAGCATTCACGGGCTGGCACAGGTCTACACCAAGTGGGGGGTCCAGTGCTGTGAGGGGAAGTAGACTAAAGCCCTCATCCTTGACCCCGGAAGCTATCTCCAGTTGACAACCACTCGGAAAGGAAATTAGTTTTTCCCAGTAGAGTCTCACTGGGTATATACACAACATTTAAGGGCAGGCCAAATGCCCAGCAGTAAGTAGATGAACAAACAACACAAAATTAATTCAGTGGCAGTTTTAGAAGGTTTTGTTTGTTTTGTCTCAAAATGCTTTGTCTGGGTATTTTCTTCTATTTTAATTTTATAGATATTTTGCTCACATATTACGGTTTCTAATTTTGGGATTTCTAAATTATGGAATTTCTGTGTATGTGTCTCAGGGTTTGTATGTGTTTCTTGTGCTTTTTCTTTGGCTTTTTTTTTCGTTTTGTCCTGGGCTGGCTTGTTTTAATTTATGTTATTTTTATTATTTTTACATGCCTGTTTATTTGCTAATGAGAGAGAAAGAAAGGATGTGGAGTTAGGTGTGTGGGGAAGTTGGGAGGATCTGGGAGGAGTTGGGGGAGGGGGATTATATTCAGAATATATTGTATGAAAAAAATCTCTTTTCTTTATTTTTAATGATTCACTTACTTTTATTTTATTTACATTGGTGTTTTACCTGCATGTATATCTGTGTGGAGGTGTCAGCTCTCCTGGAACTGGAGTTACAGATGAACTGCTATGTGGATGCTGGGAATTGAACCCAGGTCCTCTAGAAGGGCAGTGTTCTCAACTGCTGAGCCATTACTTTAGCCCCCCAAAATATATTTTGAATAAAAACCTAAAATAATAACAAAGAATGAAGCAATATCATTGAGAGCAGTGGTTCTCACCCTTCCTAATGCTACGACCCTTTAATACAGTTCTTCATGTTGTGGTGACCCCCGACCATAACATTATTTTCATTGTTACTTTGCAACTGTAATTTTTCTACTGCCATGAATTGTAATATAAATATCTGATATGCAGATGGTACTAGGTGATCCCCATGAAAGTGTTACTTGATCCCCCAAGGGGTCACAACCCACAGGTTGAGAACCACTGATGTAGAGTCTTTGTTGTTAACTAATAAGAGCCTCACTAAAATGAAAGGCAAGACAATTTTGCCTATAAGTAAGAGTCTCTGGAGCTTCAGCTTCTGCCCGAGTTCTTGGAGAGTGAGTGACATGGTCTCTGGCAAATGACACATACCTTTTAGTCACAGGTGCCCAGCACCATGTTTTAAGTACGGCCTAATTAATTTCAATCGAGTTAGAACAGAATTGAGCAGGAATTTAGCAAGATGTGCCTGTTACTCTACTCTGTGGGGTGATCTCTTTAGACAGAGCAGCCATCTTTCAGGGCCTATCCTTTATAGCAATGTGGAGCTCTGGATACCTCTAGCCTGTTAGCAAGAGCCGCTCTCAAGTGTGCTTTGTAAATGAAAGCACAGCAAGAGACAGATGTGAATAGTTAGCAATCTAGTCAAGTTCACCTTGTCAGAATGCACATTTTCAAAGAAAGCAATGGGAGTTCTAGCAGATGGATAGAGCAGGAATGTGCAATTCAGAATTCAGGGACTGATTTACTCTCCAGGAGCTCTCCACTAAACATGGCAGAAAAGCAACTCAAAACTTCTTAAACACACACAAACACACACACACACACACACACACACACACACACACACACATATACACAAATGCAAATAAACATGTATTGGTTTGTGTCCAGAAAACAAACAAACAAACAATACAGAACTTAAAGCAACATTTCAGTCACAGTTAGAGGAAGGGCATCCCACATTACTATTCTATCTCTTTTGAACAGGGTGCTGCTACATTCTAGAAAAAAAAAAGGCTCACCACATCTCACTTCTTATGCCATAAGCACATCAACCTCAACAAAAGATTTTTTTTTCTGATCTCCCAGAAATGTTCTGGGCAAGATTCTTATTGCCTTAATTAAGTGTATATTCCTAAACCAGTCACGATGTCCAGAAACATGAGAGAACTTTGGCTAGACATAATTTATATCCCAACTCCTTGTGTTTCAGATTCCCATGGATGCACTAGAGTGAGATTCCCGGAAGGAAAGAGGAATCGTTTTACAGAAGAAGAAAGCAAAGGTGGATAACTTAAAAGAATTGTATATGCTACTGTACAGAAGTCTTAGTGCCCAGACACATGCAGAAGGGGGATTTCCTGGAGTTAGCTGGATCATGATGATTCTGATCTCATGGCTGGATTAATGAAGTTTAATAAGCTTGAGAGGAGGGGCTTTGAAAACAAGAACAAAAACAAACAAACAAACAAAAGGCAAGCTCTCTCTGTTTCCTGGCTTCTGTGAGGTGAGCAGCCTCCTTGGCAAGATACCCCCATGTCTTGATATTCTCTTTAATGAATTATCCTCAAAAGTGGCTGAGCCAACTATGACACAAAACATCTGAAGTGATGAACCAAAAATCAGCATTTTATCCATTTAATTTGACTTTTCAAAGTTTTTGTCACAACTACACAAAACTAACTAACTCTTTAGGTAATGATATTCAGAAATAAAACTAGTTGCTTAACACAGGGGAAGATTTCAAGGGTGTGAAAACAAACTCATTATGTATATAAGGATTGCCCAGATACTGTGTGAGTAGGAGTCGAGAGTGGGAAGAAATCCATTGTAACTGATTTTATTTTAAATTTTCATGTATATGTGTGTATTTCTTAAATATATAAATATATATACATATTTATGTATATATCAGCTAGAAAGCAACAACTGAGCAACAGCAAACTGAAAGGTAAAAGATGGATTTTCTGCTGCCCTCTTTGTATAAGTACCAGATAAAATTCATCCCTTCAAAAAGAAACGTTAATTTAAGGCTAGTTAGACTTACAGGGTCCAAGAGTTATCAGCTATGAATCTTGAGCAAAGTGATGGGTAATGTAGAATATTGATTTACAAGAAAGTAAATACAAACCTCATTATTCTATTTACTTGTGGTCTGATTTTTTTAAACTATAGCTGTAGAATTTTGTTTTTGTTTTATAATCTACTGTAGTCTGTCTGTACCATATTTGATGATTTCTCAACTTTTTGAAATTTTTCAACTTTTTTTGCTTGACTATTTCTCTTTTAAACCATTGCCTCTTACCATTAACTAAGGGATGTTTCTCTTCCAGTATTAAAAAAAAAAAAAGCTTCAGTAAGGAAGATGAAAATAGAGTTTGGGGCTCCAGAATGAGTGTATTTGTTTTCCTATGAATCACTGTTTCTATTTAAGAGGAAATAATAAAAGTACATGTACTGAGCAGAGATTAATCATCCATGGCTAGAAACCTGGAGGCTAAGTTGGATTTCTTTGAAAAGCAGGGAGCTGTTGAAAATAAACACTAATGAGAAAGCATTGGCAACTGTCCTGGATAGTTTTATGTCAACTTGACACAAGCTAGAGTCATCCGAATGGGAGGAAACTCAATTGAGAAAAGGCTTCAGTAAGATCTAGCTTTATGGCATTTTCTCAATTAGTGATTGATGGGGGAGGGACCACTCCATTGTGGGTGGTGCTATCCCTGGGCTAGTATTCCTAGGTTCTATAAGAAGGCAGACTGAGCAAGCTATATGAGCAAGTCAGTAAGCAGCATTCCTCCATGGCCTCTGCATCAGCTCCTGCCTCTAGGTTCCTGCCCTGTTTGAGTTCCTCCCCTGACTTCTTTTGATGGTGAACAGGAATGAGGAAGTGTAAGCCAAATAAACACTTTCCTTTCCAACTTTCCTGTTGGTTATGGTGTTTTATCAGAGCAATTGAAACCCTAACTAAGACAATAACTGTAAAATTTTGGCTTTAGTAAATCACTAAGGACCTAACATCTTCACATTCTTCAGTCTATTAGAGCACCCTTGTCTTTAAAATCCAAATGACAGGGGCTGTAGAGATGGCCAAGCAATTAAGAGCACTTGCTACTCTTAGAGAGGACCAAGTTTGATTATTGGGATCCATAATGGCAGTCCACAACCATTGGTAACTCCAGCTCCAGAGGACTCAGCATCCTCTTTTAGCTTCCATGGGACCCAGAGCTTTAATATACATGCCGGCAAAACATTCATACATATAATAGAAAAATAAAGAAATCTTAAAATCCAAATGACAATGGTTTTCTGTCCTGCTTCAAGTACAGAAAGTCCTGTCTCACACCTGCTTCTCTAGGCATGTGTTCCCTGGTTAGCATCCATGACTGTCTTCTTCCACACACTTCCTGTAGCACATAGCATTGTTCATTCAAGCTTCTTCGATGGACTTCTGAACACTACTTATTGGGTAAATATTAATCCTCCAGGATACTAGAGCTTCTAAAATGTGGGAACATATCCATTCAATAATTACTAATTTTCTTTTTAGCAAAACTTTTCTCAAAGCCCTGAAAAAGAAAAAAAAATGCAGGGGACTCAGAAAAAGGCACAGTTATCTTAGTACTTCCCTTTTGATGGAAGTGGACATGGAGTTTCTGAAATTAAGGTGCAGACATGCTACTCTTTCAGGAATCATTTCCCTCCCATGATCAGATTGTGTTCCCCAAGAACCTTCCTCCTGACAATCCAGGTGTCTGTGCCCAGGATTAATACACACAGAGCACTTAGTATTTCAACTTTTGGAGAAATAGCCTTTCTAGAATAGAGTTGACTTTACACTTTTATATCTGAAGGTCCCCTTTAAAAAACTTTCCCAATCTAAACAACAATATATAAAATTTTCATCAAAAGCGACATTCTGCCTTCATGTCAATAGCAATATACAGATTTTTTTTTCTTGAGACACAAATAGCAGAAACCAAAAATATGTTTAAAAAACCATGAAAAGGTTTAAAAGAGCTGGAAATACGGTACTTAAACATTCCTGTAGCAATAAAAGAATGGTAGATAGACTCTCATTTTCACAGCTCTACCTCTGCTAACCTCTAAGAATTTTTTTTTTGTCTTTCCATTATGCATATTTATTCTCTGTAGATTTAGGGTATAAATGACTTCCTCATTACAGTCCACTCCAGAAACAATTGTCAAAATTGTTATTATTTGGAAGCTTCCGGACAGAGTGAATTACTAAAATGTATGTTTGGGGACAGTCCAAATGGTTTGAAATAGTTCCATATTGTTGTAAACAAGAAAATATACGCCATTCTTCCCTCTGAGGATTTGCAGATGCCTGTATTAAAACAACAGCACGAACAAGATGCAGTGTGGGAAGGTGGTGCTGATACGGATTGTGTCCTTCAACTTGTCGAACAGCGGGTAGAAAGAACCAGTATTTAGAACACATCTTGTGAGATGAAAAATTCCTTTTTTTATTTTGAAGAAATTTTCTATTCATTTTACATACCAACCACAGATCCCCCTCTCTTCCCTCTTCCCACCCCCTAGCCTTCCAATCCCCAACCCACCCCAGCTTCCCACCTCCTCCAAGGCAAGGCCACCCATGGGGAGTCAGCAGAGCCTGGTATACTCAGTTGTAAAAACTCTTCATACGTGGTCAAAAGGGTGACTTTTATTAGGTTATACAATCATTTGCTAATTTTCAATAACTGTTTTGTGAGCACTTACAAACTGTTCAGAATTGTGGAAGATATAGACAGTAAACTGTGGCCTCCCAAAGCGAATGTTTTATAAATTGTAAACATCACGTATATATACTCACGCATGCACACAGGCCTACAGAGTAACAATACATATACTAATGTATGTATTAGAGGAGAAAGGAGAAAATAACTAGGAAGGTAAGAGGTCAGCCATTCCTAGCAGACAATGGGAGTGGTAGTGGCAGCAAATGATATGGGTTGGAAAATAGAGGACTTGTAAGTGACAAGTGAGATATAGACAGGGGGGAGCAGAACTGAACTTGGAGATCTTGAGTGCTATGAGGAGATGCTACCACATTATTTCACAGTAATGAGGGTCTACAGGATGCTTTTGAACCAAGGACATGATGATATGACAATATGATCACAATGGTGCTTGAAGAAGTTGACCTGGTGATATAAAAAAAAAAAAAAAAAAAAAAAAGCTAAGGATAAGTTAGAGGAGAAAGTAAAACATCTGAAAAAAAAAAGTTGACATTCTGACAGCTGGCTTCTGAAATCCTCACATAATTATTGCAGCTGCATTTTACATGAGGCGAAGTCATTCGACCTTTAAGATTCCGTATTCAATGTTTATCCAGATTTTGCATGTTATTAAGTTAAAATTATCCCAGATGTTTCACTGTTTACCAGTTTCTTTTGGGCCTTTTATTGCATTTGCAAACACACTGTATTAATGTATTAAATGTTTAGATGTGGGGGGGAAAGCCCCTTTTTGTTTCATTTATATCTATATTAGTTCTGTTTTGTTTTCAACAGGGTCTCTATTTAGCCTCGGCTGTCCTGGAACTTGCTATGTAGAACAAGCTGGCCTCAAACTCAACCTGGAATCAGAGGTCTGTCTATCATTGCCTCCCAAATACTGGGATTAAGGGCATATGCCACCATGCCTGGCCACCTTGTATATTTGATGAATTATGGAGTGGGGTGTCTATAGGATTCCCAGAGCACAGAACCAGCTATACCTGGGTTGTGACAAAGGATATTGAAGAATTCACAAATTGATCTTGCTATTACCTCTCTACTTTCCAAATCTTTTGCTTGTTGAACATTTTAAACAATCTAGCCTTAGGAGAAGTCAGAAGAGTCTTAGTAAAGTGAATTTGAAAGCTGCTTGAAGAGAATTCTTGTTGGGGTGGGGGCACATTGGATCTGGAGTAGACTTTTCATTACAATATATCTGTGATAATATGTTGTCCCCATTTGCTCTAACAGAATTTCATTGTTGCCCAGCAATGGTTTTACTTATTGTGTCATTTATATAATTAAGCCCTTAATGAACACCAAACACATCATCATGCCAAAGCCTAGAGAAACACAAGAGTTCCAGCCCAAGAGTATGAACAGCAGAACAACAGGTCAAGAGGCGCCTGGAAAGCAGGCGCTAGACACAGAGATAATGTGGGAGAAAGGAGTTGACCAGTGAAAGAAATCTTCCTACAGCTGGGGATTTAGAGATGAATTTGTCTGTGAAGAGGTCATCTCATTCGGGAAAAAAAAAGATGTCCACAGTAATCTGGATATGCCAGAGACTGTGAGGGTTTAAAGGCTGAGGCCAGCTCCTCATTACTTGGCCACATCTTTAAAAAAAATGTCGGCAGTTCTCCTTGGTTCTAGGTACATAGATGGGGTGAAGGTGGGCAGATAGATCTCCCCAGGAAAGGGAAATAGAAAAATAGTTCTGGATGAGGGTGTGCTAAAACAGGATGATCAAATGGGGAGAGGAAGAGAGAGAGAGGGATAAGGGAGGGAATACAAGGAGAGATAGCTAAAATTAAGGGCCATTTGAGGGGTAGGGAAAAAACTAATAGAGTAGAAACTTCCTAAAATATATATAGTATATATAGTGGCAGTTTATATGCTACTTCTGCTACTGCAACCACCAATCTTCCCTGATATCAGAAGCTAGATTCTTCAGCTTTTCAAGATAAACTGGATTCTCAGATGGTCTTGTGTGAAAATAGCAAGGGTTGGACTACCCAGACTCTGTCATCTAGACAAATGTAATAAATACCTGCTGTGAGATGTCTTTCTGTATACTGTGAATATGTGTTGCTAAGATTGGTTAATAAAGAAGATGCTCTGGCCTATGGCAAGTCAGGTGGTAGCCAGGCAAGAAATCCAAGAGACAGGAAGAAGAAAGGGAGAGGTGGAGGAGTTGCTAGCCAGTGCCAAAGGAAGAGCAAGATGCAAGCAGACTGGTAATGCAATGGCCACACGGTAACTTATAGAATAATAGAAATGGGTTAAGTTGTAAGAGCTAGTTAGCAAGAAGCCCTACAATTGGTAATTAATATTAAGCTTCTGAATGATTATTTTAGAAGCAACTGAGAAACCATGGGCCAGGCAGGACCTGAGAAAACTTATGGCGATAAATACCCCTTGAATGCACATTTTATCAGTTCTGTTCTTCTAGAGAACTCTGACTAGTAAAGTGTGGAAAGAAAAAAAGTAATTCTGTCTTTTCTGTATGTATCCAAGTGTATGTGCGTACACACACACACACACACACACACACACACACACACACACACACATACACTTTACTGACAATGGAATTTAGCCAAATTAAAACATTTAGTTAAAAAAGAAAGAAAGAAAGAAAACAAAACAGGAAACTCAAAACAATTGGTTCATGAGGATGTAAGATGAAAAAAATGTGATGCACTGTTAAAATAGATTCACTAAATGTAAATTATCCTAAATTAGGTCTTTTAAAGATATTCAACTAGATTGCTAAGTCAGGAGAATTATAAGTAATTATTGTGCATCACTTTCACAGAAACTTTAAGAAAATGTTTCAAGATATTGTTAAGGAATGTTCCCAGAGCAATGTACAGTGGTGATGAAATGTAAAACAGAAAAGTTTGAAAAGCTGAATAATCATTTATAAATATAGTCTACTAAGATATGTCATAAGGGATCAACTTTGAGTGCATGAATTCTGTTTTTTCCAACAATACTGGCAGAGGAAATGTGACGCACTGTGGAATCAAGACTGTGGAGGAGCTCACCAAGCTCACTGTTTTAAATTGTTATGGCTACACTATGTATAGTTCATCATGGTTAGTGCTCAATGATTATGTTTTATAGACATGTCTGCAAACAAGGACCTCAAGAGGAATAATGATGCTGTTGTAGATGAAACAGAGACCATTAAATATGGAAGAGCACTGAAAGAATCAGGATGCTTAGACTATAGAAGAGCATGAATGTGGGAGAAGGTCTAGCTGTTTAGAAATACATCAGCAATATGATGCAGATGAAGAATTAATTAGTTCTTCATTGACCTAGAAGACAAATCTGGAATCATAAGTAAAAATGAAAAAGGGACACTTTAAAAAATGAAAATCTATTGGAAATTTTCTTTTTTTCTCCCCCCTCTTATTAAAAATAAACACAATACAATGTATCCAGATTACAGTTTCCATTCCCTGTACTCCTCCCAGTTCCTCCCCACCTCTCCACCCATCTGGATCCACTCCCTTTCTGGCTCTCATTAGAAGAGAACTGGCTTCTAAGAAATAACAAAATATAACAAAAATATAAGATAAAACAAAATCCATCACAATGAAGTAGGACAAAGCAAACCAATAGAAGAAAAAGAGGAAGGCACAAGAATCAGAGATCCACTCATTCACATTCAGGAATACCCTAAAAGTACTAAACTGAAAACTATAATATATACTCAGAGGACCTGGTACAGACCAATGTTGACTCTGTACTTACTGCTTCAGTATCTGTGATCACGTTCATATCAATCTTGCTCAGTTGATTAGAGGGCCTTTTTCTCCTGGTGTTCCCTATTCCCTCTGACTCTTATAATCTTTCTGCCTCATCTTCCACAGGGTTCCCTGAGCTCTGAAGGGAGAGATTTTATGGAGGCATTCCATTTAGAGCTGTGTGTTCCAAAGTCTCTCTCTCTCTCTCTCTCTCTCTCTCTCTCTCTCTCTCTCTCTCTCTCACTCTCACTCTCTAATACCTGGGTATCATCTCTGTATTTGTCCCCATCTGCTGTAGGACAAAGCTTCATTAGGAGTCAGTGTATTGTTTTGTTTTGGCTTTGGTTTTACCTTAGGTCTCTAGGCTATCTATCTAGTCTCTCATTCTTGCTTAACCAAGCAGTGTTGGTGCTGTGGATATCACTCTGTATAAATAAAATGCTGTTTGGCCAGTGGCCAGGCAGGAAGTATAGGCAGGACAAGAGAGAAGAGAATTCTGGGAGGGGGAAGGCTGGGGCAGAGAGAGACACAGCCAGCCGCCGCCATGAAAAGCAACATGTAAAGACACTGGTAAGCCACAAGCCATGTGGCAAAGTATAGACTAACAGAAATGGGTTAATTTAAGATAGAAGAAGTAGATAACAAGAAGCCTGCCACAGCCATACAGTTTCTAAACAATATAAGTCTCTGTGTGCTTTTTTGGTTGGGTCTGAGCAACTGTGGGACTGGTGGGTAAGAGAGATTTGTCCTGATTGGGCCAGGCAGGAAAACTCTAACTACAGTGTTGGTATGGGTTTCATCTCATGAAGTAGGCCTTAAGTCCTTAAGTACATTAGTTGGTTACTCCCATAAGTTTTGTGGCATGGGCCAAATAGCAACCATTGCTGCTTAACTAAGTTCCAACATTTCCACTTTGCAGATCATAATTCTCCAGCATCCTTTTTACTTTCATTTTTAATGATTCTCACTATGTCTAATGGGAATTCCCTTATGCCTTTTCCTTTGGGAAGTTTTGTATGGGCTTGGAAGGATGAAAATGTATAAAATGGCAGCCTCTTTGAACAAAATAATTCCTTTTGAAAAAAATCTCCACCACCATGGAACCATATAGTGTGATAACTCCCCCTACTCCCATACAAGTTAACATCAAGCTGCTAGAAAGTTTAGATAAGTAACACATTCTTGATAAGGTATATTTGATAATCATGATTTACTAATTCCTAAGGTCTACTCATGTTCACAGTAATATTCGTCTAGCTTCATCTTTGCTCACTTTAAGCTTAAGCTATTTGAAAATATGTAAACTAAGGACATAAAAAGCTGCAATATTCTATAATGGAGTATCTGGTCTCCCCCCATCCAAAGTCCTTTTCCAAAGGTCAGGCATTTAGACAAAAGCCCTCATTCCCTCAGGGGCTTGAAGAAAGTTCCTGCTTCCTAAAAAGGAAATCATTCTTATCTCTGGCAAGAGGAACTTGTGGCCCTTCCATTAACACATGACTGTGGTGCCCATTAGCTTGTTGAGGTCAATGCTAACTTCCTCAATTCCTGATCAAAAGCCATACCTCAGCTCACATCCCCCCGTTTCTCCCATTTAATCCTTTGTACAATTATAGACTATAAAAGGCTACACTTTTTATTCAACTGTAGGATGACTCATTCCTAACAGGCTTGAGGGCCAGCCAGCCCAAACCAGTAAAAAGATACTTTCTGAGAGCCAACCTGGGTCTGCCTCAGGGCCTTAGCAACAGCAGCTGAGACATGATCTGGAGATGACCTGGACCAATGAGAGGCAGCCATGTCACACCAGCAGATGCATATTCATCAGACCTCCCCCTGGGGTGGAGTGGAGGGTACATAAGGCTTGCCTCTTCCTGAATAAACTGAGCTTGTTGTTTCAACATTCTCCCAGAGTCCCTGTGTTGTTGACTCTGTGCCTACTTGGCCCTCTCCCCCAAAGGGAACAACAGCACAGGACCCTGCCATATTCAATAAAGTGGCAGCCATGCTGATTCACCCTCTCCTCCCCTTCCCTGACTCCACATTTCCTCTTTGGGACCTAAACCCCTGCTGGACTTCCTCTCTAATGGTTTTGTGCTACCATTATCCTAGTGTATTTTATAGGCAGGACAGATTGTGGATCAAAGGTTTTGTGGCTGGTTTGGTCTATACATTTCTCCCTTGGTAGCATGCAGTGTACCTTCCTATACCAAAGATACTAGAATGCAAGGGTGAAGGCTTTATGTAGGCACCAGCTTGACTTCTTTAGGTTCAATGAGTCGTGAGGGTGTTGTCTTCAGCAAGGGGGTCTTGCTGCCTCTTTGTGGACAGTAACCCACTGTCTTCTCTATGTTGTTTGAGGATTTCCATGACACCCCTTTGATCTCTTGAAAAACTTCAAGGGGAAAGTGCTATGGGATAATCCTTGGCCAGTAGCCAGGCAGGAAGTATAGGCAAGGATACCAAACTAAGAATGCAGGTAAGAGGAAAGGCAGAGTCAGAGTTGCCAGCCAGACACAGAGGAAGCAAGATGAGAATGTCATACTGAGAAAAGGCACCAAGCTGTGTGGCTAAATATAGATAAGAATTATGGGTTAATTTAAGTGTAAGAGCTAGTTAGTGATAAGCCTGAGGTACTGGCTGAGCATTTATAATTAATATAAGCCTCTGTGTGGTAGTTTGAGAAGTGGATGCTGGGTTTGGAGGAGTTGCTGATAGGACAGAAATTTCCATTTACAGGAAATGATTCCCATATTTTCAAAGGTTTGAGTAGTAAGATTTGTGAGGAAGTGTGAGCCCTGGATTTTTGTTGTGTTTTTAGGGACTTTTCACATGTATTTATTTTTATCATTCGACTGATATTTCTATTTCAGTATTTTGATTTGTAGTTCCCTAGAATAATCTAAACTTTTATTAACACTATGCCTATGGAAAGTGTTCATGCAGGACTGAAGACAGCTGCAACTACTTCAGTGAAAGCCGAAACTTGTCTTTCAGTGTAGCCTGACCAATCAAGAAAATTTACATTGAAATTATGTGAAGATAAGTCACTTACAAGAACTTTTTTTGAACCAACACATGCAAAAACATTTTAATTACATGTATGCTAAATAACTTGATCTCTGTTCAGAAAAAAAGTATCCCTGTCTTTTAAAAAAACAAACATTTTGTACTTTTTTGACCATATATATGCCTATATTTAGAGAATCACATTTTCATTGAAAATGGAACCCTACGTTTTTCACACAGATGCACTTTGCAGGAGTGTCTTGTAGCCTATCTTTTGTTTGTCTTTTGTTGTGATAGCTCCCCCTTGCATTCACTTAGAGATAGGCAGAGGGTAAATTATAGAATCTTCTGGCCCATGGTAAAATGCTTATATTTCTCCCTTTGGAGACCTGGAATATTATTATGAAAACTTTGATCTCTGACAAGATCTATCATCCTGTCATTGCTGTCTGATGAAATGCTGGCATGGGCTCTGGAAGAGGCAGGCAGCCAGGGAAGCTGTGAAGTTGGAACTGAAGATAACAGGGGCTGAGAAGGTAGGTAATAGCAGGGGTGGCAAGAATGCCAAAATTTTGCACATCCTGTATTTTGAATTGTGTTTCTCATAAAACATGTAATTGGTATTAGAGAATCTTTTGCCACATGAAGCTGATATTTGGCCTCTGTAAATGCATTGTTGTGACCTAACACAATTCCTAACACTTAAAAGAACACGCTTCACACAAGTAAGCATCATTCTGTGGGTCTGAGAACAGCTGTTGGCTATCAGTTTACTCTTCTTCTGTACAAAGTTTCTCCAAATGGATCAAGTTAAAGGGCATGTGTGCATCATAGAAGATCTACACATGTTTTGGTATACTTTGTTTTATCTTTATTTTTTTCTAATGTCTACTTATGAAACACCATTTGCATTGCATAGTAGCAGGTAAATAAACACCTAACTTGGAGGTAAATTTCTGAACATGCATGAACTTTGTCAAACAGGGTAGCTATGATAAAGCCCACTCCTACCTCATTGCCATTTGCTGCTCTGTATTACATATCAGTACCAGTCAGCAAGTCAATGTGCCTTCTGTTTCAGGTTTGACTTTTGTTTTGGGGTGTTAATACTCTAATACATTCACTACCTGGTATATAATTTGCAGCAATTTTTTTTTAATGTTTCCAATAGAAAAGCTAGACTCCTAGATTTTTCAAATGCTTGTTTAGTTAAAGTATCCTGATCTATTTAGGATGGACAGGAGAACAACTACCACAGGAACATGGATTTGTCTCATCAACACCAGGGTTGTGTGAAAATCAGCAGAAAACCTGGAGACATTCTGGGGGCTGATATGTCTACAGCTGGTTTTTATCTCTTCAGGGAAGGAAGAATTTGCCTTTCTTTCCCATAGTTTGGGGAATGATGCAAATTGTTCAAGAGGAATTTTTGGAACAAAAAGGGAATTTATGCATACCCTTCAAATAAATAACACTGTGTGTTACACATTCACTGACTAAATTAGATCACCGTCTGTGGTAGTTTGAATGTCACTGGCCCCCTTGAACTCAGAGAGCATGGCACCAGTGGGAGGTGTGGCCTTGTTGAAGTAGGTGTGGCCTTGTTGAAGGAAGTGTGTCATCATGGGGGAGGGCTTTGAGGTCACTTTTGCTGAAGCTTCCCTCCATGTCACAGTCCACTTCCTATTGCTTTCCAATCAAGATGCAGCCAGCACCACTTCTGCCTGCACACACTGCTGTGCTCATGATAATGGACTGATAAGCTGAAATTGTAAGTGAGCCCCCTCATTCCAATGTCTTCCTTATAAAAGTTTCCGTGGTTATGGTGTCTGTTCACAGCAATAGAAACCCTAAGACACCGTCTTTAGAAGAGAGGATGGAGAAGCCAATGGAGGCTGCCTCTTTTTCACCTTTGTTGACATTGACCCTTGAAGCTTCCCAGAATACAAACTTGTGCTCCTTTTGCAAGCGGGAGCACCCCAGTTTACTTAGGCTTTCTGAAAAAAAGGTCTCCGTGTTGATTTGATTCTTTTTCTCCAGGTGATGGGACTAGAAAAGTCAGTACAATAAAGGAGAAGGTGAAACGCAGTTCCTGGCACCCAAAGTGAGTATTCTTGAACTTGGGTACGCTGGGGAGAAACAGGAAGTTGCTCAGACAATAGTGGACTGGAACCATAACCTTGACACTGGGTTTACAAGCTTGGGTGCCCCTTGCCTTGAAGATTTGTGGAGATCTCCCTCTAAAGAAATCTGGCACTTGCTGGCTGTTCCAAAGCACACCAGTTGAATCTGAGCCCTCATTCATTCATAGTTTCAAGTTGCCTAAGTTCTACTCTATTTTATTATTTTTTGAAAATTTAGGCATAAGGGTTTAACAATAATGCCTGAACATTATTTCAAGGCCACGGCTAAAAAGAGTATTGAATGAGCTGGAGCAGTTTCTCTTTTCCCTGGGGCTTTCCTGACAGTGGCTGGGAAAGGGTTTTTTTTTTGTTTGTTTGTTTGTTTTTTTGTTTGTTTTTGTTTTTTGTTTTTTGTTTTGTGGTGGGGGAGCCTAGGCATTGGAAATTGTTTCAGTTTCAATTGATTACCACCATTGAATTCTACTGTGAAATGCATTTGATGCTTCTGACGAGATAATTTTGTTGATCACTGTTAGATGTTTTCTGACAATTATTTGGTTCAACTTAAAAAACTGTATTAAGTGTATTCTTTGAAGCTTAAAAATGCTTTGCTGTTTTCTCAAAATACATTGAATATACAGTTTCAGTTCTGGCCAGAGCAATAAGACAACATAAGGAGATTAAGGGGATACAAAATGGAAAGGAAGAAGTCAAGTTTCCCTATTTGCAGATGACATGGTAGTATACATGAGTGACCCCAAAAAATCAACCAAGGAACTGATACAGCTTATATACACCTTCAGCAACATATCAGGATACAAGATCAACTTAAAAAAATCAGTAGCCCTCATATGTACAATAGACAAGCAGACTGAGAAGGAAATCAGAGATACATCACTCTTTACAATAGCCACAAATGATATAAAATACCTTGGGGTTACTCTAACTAAGCATGTGAAGGACCTATATGACAAGAACTTAAAGTCCCTGAAAAAAGAAATTGAAGAAGATGTCAGAAAATGGAAAGATCTCCCATGTTCATGGACAGGCAGGATTAACATAGTAAAAATGGCATCTTACCAAAAGCAATCTACAGATTCAACACAATCCCTATCAAATTACCAACACAATTCTGCACAGACCTGGAAAGAATAATACTCAACTTCATATGGAAAAACAAAAAACCCAGGATAGCCAAAAGAATCCTGTACAATAAAACAACCTCTGGAGGCATCACAATCCCTGACCTCAAGCTCTACTATAGAGCTACTGTAATAAAAACAGCTTGGTACTGGCATAAAAACTGACATGTGGACCAATGGAATTGAAGTGAAGACCCTGACATTAACCCACACACCTATGAACATATAATTTTTGACAAAGAAGCCAAAAATGTACAATGGAGAAAAGAAAGCATCTTCAACAAATGGTGCTGGCATAACTGGATGTCAACGTGTAGAAGGCTGCAAATAGATCCCTATCTGTCACCGTGCACAAAACTTAAGTCCAAGTGGATCAAAGACCTCAACATAAATCTAGTAACTCTGAACCTGATAGAAGAGAAAATAGGAAGTAGTCTTGAATGCATTGGCACTGGAGATCCCTTTCTAAATATAACACCAGTAGCACAGACAGTGAGAGAAACAATCAATCAATGGGACCTGTTGAAACTGAGAAGCTTTTGTAGAGCAAAGGACACAGTCAACAAGACAAAGCGACAGCCTACAGAATGGGAAAAGGTCTTCACCAACCCCACATCTGACAGAGGGCTGATATCCAGAATATATAAAGAACTCAAGAAATTAGACATAAAAATGCCCAACAGTTTATAGAAATGGGCTATAGAACTAAACAGAGAATTCTCAACAGAGGAAGTTCAAATGGCCGAAAAACATTTAAGGAATTGCTCAACACCCCAGTTATCTGAGAAATGCAAATCAAAATGACTCTGAGATACCACCTTACACCTGTCAGAATGGCTAAGATCAAAAGCACAGAAGACAGCTTATGCTGGAGAGGATGTGGAGCAAGGGGAACTCTCCTCCACTGCTGGTGGGAATGCAAGCTTGTACAGCCACTTTGGAAATCAATATGGCGCTTCCTTAGAAAATGGGGAATCCATCTCCCCCAAGAGCCAGCTGTAGCACTCTTGGGAATATCCCCAAGGAATGCTCAATCATACCACAAGGACATTTGCTCAGCTATGTTTATATCAGCATTGTTTGTAATAGCCAGAACCTGGAAACAACCTAGATGCCCTTCAACTGAAGAATGGATAAAGAAAATATGGTACATATACACAATGGAGTACTACTCAGCAGAGAAAAACAATGACATCATGAGGTTTGCAGGCAAATGGATGGATCTAGAAAAAAAATCATCCTGAGTGAGGTAACCCAGACTCAGAAGGATGAACAGGGTATGGACTCACTCATAGTAGGATACTAGATGTAAAACAAAGATAACTAGACTGCTACACAACTCCAGGGAGGCTACCTAGAAAATGGGACCCTAGGAAAGACACAGGGATCACCCAATGACAAAGAAATGGATGAGATCTACATGAACAATGTGGATGACAGTGGGAGTAATGAAGGGCAAGATTCGAGGGAAAGAAAGCTTAGGGGAGCAGGAGATCCCAGCTGGATCAAGAACAGAAAAGGAGAACAAGGAA
The DNA here is from genome assembly GCF_903995425.1 of Onychomys torridus. Taxonomy (NCBI): domain Eukaryota; kingdom Metazoa; phylum Chordata; class Mammalia; order Rodentia; family Cricetidae; genus Onychomys; species Onychomys torridus. The sequence goes on from NC_050458.1 coordinate 56,814,469, forward strand.
TAACAGACAATGATAAATGATGACCACATGAGAACAGGAATAGGCAGAGTACTGGAGAGGTCCCCAGAAATCCAAAATGATACATCCTCTGTTGACTGCTGGCAGTGGTCGAGAGAAGTCCTGATCTGACCTAGTCTGGTGATCAGATGGCCAAACACCCTAACGGTCATGCTGGAACTCTCATCCAATAACTTATGGAAGTGGATGCAGAGATCCTTGGCCAGGCCCCAGGTGGAGCTACAGGAGGCCAATTATCGAGAAAGAGGAGGGACTGTAAGAGCGTGAATTGTTGTGACTTAGATTGGAAAAGTACAGGGACAAATAGCCAAATGAATGGAAGCACATGAATTATGAACCAAAGGCTGTGGAGCCCCCAGCTGGATCAGGCCCTCTGGATAAGTGAGACATTTGAATAGCTTGAACAGTTTGGAAGGCACCTGGGCAGTGGGACCTGGACCTATCCTTAGTGCATGAGCTGGCTGTTTGGAACCTTGGGCTTACACAGGGACACTTTGCTCAGCCTGGAAGGAGGGGACTGGACTGGCCTGTACTGAATCTACCAGGTTTAAATGAATCCCTAGGGGAGTCTTAGCCCTGGAGGAGATGGGAATGGAGGGGAGAGTCTGGGGGGCAAATGGGGGCAGGGGCGGGAGTGGGGAGGACAGGAGGAACCCATGGCTGATGTGTAAAATTAAAGCACAAATATAATAAATTTAAAAAGGAGGAAAAAATCTAGACAAACTAAAAATGAAAGCATAGTTCAAGTTGAGGTTATAATTTTAGTGGATTCCTGTGTAGTTTTTTGTTCCCTTATGGTGAGGTACTGTGTCCTGGTTGGAAATACCTGGTTTAACCTTGACTACCCTTTCCTCAAAAATTTTTTATATTAATTCATTTCTTGACTGAAAATGTGTTAGATAGTTTTTGTCAAGTTGGCACACATTAGAGACACCTGGGAAGAAGGACTCTTAATTAAGATGGCCTCTATCCTATTGGCCCATGAGCATGTCTGATGATGCATTTTTTTGATTGCTAATTGATGGAGACAGGTATGAGTATTCAGGCATCTTTACTGGCATGTTTTTACAGTTCTGATAGGATGCATCATCAGCTGCAGCCACTAGGAGCACACCCTGTGTGCATTAGCTACATTCCCTTATAAAAGGTGGGCCTTGCTTGCCTTCCATCTCTTTCTCTTCCACTGATCTTGTCCCCTGGGACAAGTCTCTTCCCCCTTCTCTGCCCCTTCTCTCTCCTCTTCCAATAAACTTCCCATGTGAGCCCTTTTGTATGGTGTGACTCTTTCTCGCCATTTTTAAATTATAACAAAGGGCCCATTGTGAGTGGTTCCTTTCTTTCCTAGGTGGTCTTAGGTTATCTAAGAAATACAGCTGAATGTAAGCCTGAAAGCAAGGCGGTAAATAGTGTTCTTCCATGGTGTCTGTTTCAGTTTCTGACTCTAGGTCCCTGCCTTCAATTTCTTGCCTTGGTTTCCCTAGATCAAGCCCAGAAATCCTTTCCTCTTCAAGTTGACTTTGGTCAGCAGAAAGCAGACTGTAACACCAGATGTGAATAGTTGTGTTTTAGTCTGCTTAGAAATATGCATATGCAATGTTTTCTTGGAAAGGTTGCAAATATCAAGCAATTTTCATTTAGATTCAAGGAGAAATGAAAAAATGTGTCTCCCCTATCAGGATGGGGACATTTTACGTGTAAGTTCATTAATATAGTACATGAGCTAGCTGCTGAAACACTCTGTTTCAGCAACAATTTCTTATCAGGGAATACAAATGTAAAACTCAGTTCCACAAAATATAAAGCAACTTTCCAAAGATATTCCTTCTCCTAAGTGTCACTTTCCTGCAGAACACATTCTCAGGGCTTATGGTACCATTTATTGGTGAACTTCAAACTGTAAATGGTACATTCTAAAAATCATGTATTATCTATGTACCCTTTTCTAAACATTGACACACATATAGAGAACTGACCTCTCTTATGTTTGTTCCTGAACCTTCAACATTCCTCCTCCCCACCAAGGCCAGACAGCTCTGCTTTCCATCTCTGTTTAGTGGTCCCAGAAATCAAACACAATCTGGTACATTTTGAAACTAGGCATTGACAGTCCTAATTTTCCATGTAGCATTAAAAATGCAATAATAGCTGGGTGGTGGTGGCTGCGGCGGTGGCAGCCCTTAAATTCCTGCACTATGGAGGCAAAGGCAGGCAGATCTCTGTGAGTTCAAGGCCAGCCTGGTCTACAGAGTGAGTTCCAGGACAGCCAGGGCTATTTCTCAGAGAAACCCAGTCTCAAAAAACAACAACAACAACAAAAGCAATATTAAAGTAGTCAGATGTTTGGTACTCAGCTATTTTCAGGAGCTCTAAGGTGCAAAGACACCCCCCCCCCTCCATCTCCCCATTGCTATTTTAGAAACCATTCTAACTTTATAAATGACTAGACTGCTGTAATTCTTCCTTAGGGGTACCAGGGTAGTAAAGAATTGTTGTTTTCTTGGGTACATAAATCACACAGAGATCTTGTTTCTCCATTTCAGATGGTTCAAATGAAACCCAGTGACTCATTAGATCTCCCAAAACTTTCTCCATTACACAGCAGATCCCTAAATAGTCTAACATAATTCAGGTTTGCTCAAAAGAACTTCCAAATTGACCAGATCTCACCTACACAGTATATTATTAGATTATGGGCCTGACCCTAAAGATATTAATCACTTTAGGAAGCCAGATCTGAAGAAACCAGGCCATGGCCCCTCCTACAGCTGGCAGAGCCTGGCTGGAATACAAATGTGTGTGTGTTGGGGTGGGGATGGGGCACCTAAGACAAAAGAGACCTAAGCAGGCTTCCCTTGAAGGCCTCTATCCCCACCCATTGCAGAAATGGCAGAGTACAGTCAACAAATTATTCCTGTTTTTGCGTTCCTTGACTTTTGACTCATCCATGCTCTAAATCATATATTCTTTCTGCTTGAGACACTAATACACCTGCCTGCTTTCCTGAGACCTCACTTTTCCTTTGTTCCCTTTCAACCTCTTCTTTGCACCCAAGCCCAAATTCTAAGCATGCTTGCTCTGACTCTCTGGGCTCTCTAGATGTTTCTCCAAAGCCCCAGTTCCCACCCCTTCATCTCTTTAACAGCTGTATGTAGACCACTGTTGCTGACCTTAATCAAAAGGTATGACTTTCTGTCCTACTCTTCTCCATGTCCTGGACATTTCAAAAGGTACAGCTTTCTTGCTCTGTTATTTTTTCTCTCAAAGGCTAATAAAATGGTCTTTGAGTTTCCTAGTGAGTCTGCATTAAAATTATTTTATGAAGATTTGGAGCCCACAAAAGAGAACCCAAACACCCAGTGGCAAACTCATTTAAATCTTCAATCTGGTTCATTGTTATTTTAACATATATTTTTCCTGTCAGCAATCTGTATAGTGAATTGTGCAGGCATTCTTGCTTCTTAGCTAACAAGAGGCATCATCTGGCTTCTGAGTGAGGGGCTTCCTTCTCTTCCATATCCCTGTACCCACTTACCTCCTGTTGCAGAACCAGCCTGCTGCCATCTTAGACTTAAAAGTCATCTTATAGCAAAGACAATCTAGGCTCATTCCTGTTTATGATTAAACCTCTGTTTCTCAAGGATTGGGCTATGCTCCACCTGTAACCTTAGCTACAAATGGTCCTGCACTGCCTGTTCCAGGAATGACAATCATGTGTTTGTTTCATAAAGTTATTTATAACCATCTTACAGCCCTACCTTTTTTTTGCAAGGTTATACGACCACCTGCGACTACCTTGTTATGATGACCTGTTGTTATGCCCATCTTGCAACCATGTATTGGTTTCAAGAGGTTGTTAGGAATAACTGATTTGTCCTACTCCAATAACCCCACCTATTTCCCCGCCCCCCCCCCCCACCAAATCCTCCACTTGGAAACCCCCTACCACTGAGCTATTAAAGACTTGTCTTCCTCACATCCAATGCCTACCTCTCAAACCCCACCTCATGGGAAGGCAGACCATGTATACCAACAAAAAAAGGCTTGTTTCAATTAATGGCTTGCTTTAATTAGCTTGGCCATGGTGATGTGGCTTGGTGATCTTTCTCCTCCCATGTTTGGGATTAACTCTGTCGTTTTATATAAGCTTCTGCAGTCATGCTTGTTTTGAGGAAGTTTGTCTTGTAGTAGGCACATGAACAACATTAGGAGACAAAACACCTTAAAGAACTTCTCTAAAGCTCCCTGGCTTTGCAGCCTCTGTACTTGAAGGATGTGTTGCCTGCCAGTAAGTCAGGCACTTGGCTCCAACACTCCTCTATTTAGAACTGTTATTTTCTTGTATGTGTGTTCATGTTAATTCATGTTCACACATGGAAATATGTATCTACCTGTGTATATATCCAGGTACAATGTGTGTGGGAGTGCACAAATATTTACATCCATACATGTGTGGTATGCCAAGGATAATCTCAGGTGTTCTTTCAGGAGCCATCAGCCCTGTTCTGCTCCTGAGACAGGTCATTTCACTTAGTCCGGCACTCACCGAGAAGGGGTTGGCTAATTGTCTGGCCAGCCCCCACCACTCCTATCAAGGATCTAACTGTCTCTCCTCCCCAATACTGGAATTACAGGCACACAGCAACACACTGGCTTTTTTTTTTTTTAAACATGGGTTCTGAGGATTGAACTAATATTCTTATATTTGTATAGTAAGCTCTTCACCAACTGTGCTTCCTAGCTTATTAAAAATACAGTTGTACTAGTATTTTATTTATGCTGCCTCATGACTCTGCTATCAGCCTGACAACTTTAGCATTTTATGCCTTATTTTCAATGCTGGGTGATCGGACCCAGGACTTCATGTATGATAGGCAATTGTTCTACTTGTAGCTACAGCCCCTACCCCTATAAGTCATGCTTTATCTGAACATCCTGATGATTGTGTGTGTGTGTGGGGGGGTGTGAATGTGTATGTGTGTGTATGAATCAGATAAATGTGTGGTGTTTCTGGAGGCCACAAGAGGCTTTTGCATGTCCTGTGTTACCACTTTCTACCTTAGTCCCCTGGAGACAAAGTCTTTCACTGAACGTGGATCTAGGCTGGCAGCTAGAAAGCAATCCTCCTGGCTCCATGCTGCCCTGGATCTCCATTTTGGCCAAGCATTGAGGTTACAGGCATCAGTGACCCCTCCTGGCTTTTTTGTTTGTTTGTTTTCTATGAGTGTTAGGAATTAGAATGCAGGACTTCACATTTGATTGGCAAGCACTCATCCACAGAGCTATGTCTCCATCCCCATTAGTTTTTAGCTTATGGTTTTCCTTTGAAATGTTTGTCAGATTAGAGTTTCAAATATCATTAGGGGCCGAGCCGTGGTGGTGCACGCCTTTAATCCCAGCACTCGGGAGGCAGAGCCAGGTGAATCTCTGTGAGTTTGAGGCTAGCCTGGGCTACCAAGTGAGTTCCAGGAAAGGCACAAAGCTACACAGAGAAACCCTGTCTAGAAAAACATATATATATATATATATATATATATATATATATATATATATATATATATATATATATATAATTAGGATTTGTTCTGTCTTGTGCTCTGATTCTCTCTGTGTATTGGACCTTTTTCATCTTCTATTTTATCAGGTGTCTCTGTCATCACCTTATTGTCTCCATCAACCCATTCCCCATGCATTTCTTGCTATTATTCTCATTTAATGACACATTTTAAATCTTCACTCAAATCTCTTATCATGTGACCACTTTGTAATTTATCTTACATGACACAGATAATCTTTTTCTTAAATTCCTCTTTAGAGTTCACTAAAGTCTGTGTTTTTTCTTCTGGATATTTTGTTATTGGTGCTATTTATTCACTCTAAATATCTAAATCAAGGTATCTTTTTATCTTAATATTGTATTAATTGAAGTTCTTATATATTTATGAGAAATATGGCACATTTCAGATAAGAGTCCTGAGAAATCACAAGTCTATGCATAGAATATGTAGAAATCAAATTTTGGGTTTCTGAATTCTTGCTGGGTGTTTCTGAAGGGATGTGGCTGGAAATGTCGCTTTTTTTATCACCATTCCATTGAGGCTATAGCAATAGCAAGAGGAACACACAACACAATAGTTTGTGCTGTACTCTGTCATAGACAGGGGGCTAGAGTAGTGAATAAAACAAGGTCCTTGTCCCCAAGAGTCTTCCTGTCTATTTTTGTAGGAAGATGAAGAATACACAAATTTGATAGCCAACATTTTATTTACTATCTTAAAATGTCATGAAGGAAAAGCAAAAGTGTGATGTGACAGAGCACCGCATATTCTTGGTCTACTCGACTAGTACAGTCAATAAGGGCTTCTCTGATGATGTCATTTAATATTATTCTTGAACAATCGTGTTAGTGAGACCTTATGGTATAGCTTCTGACATTACTAGGAGGGAGTCACCATCTCAACATAAATTCCCTGACCCTCTGGTTCTTATAATCTTCCACTCTTCCATGAGCTGAGCAAGGAAGACAAGAGACATGCCTAAGTGAACAGGAGAAACACCATGTGGTCTCAACCCTATCAAAGAATTACAGGCAACTAGGGAATACGGAGAGTGGGAAAAATTGTCTTCTCCAAGGAAGAGCACACTAATTGGTTATCCAATACCAAATGGTCAGCCCTGAAAACATATATACAATTAATATTATATACACTGAGCAGGCTATACTTAGAAATATATATGTAATAGGAATGAATGAAAAAAGAGGTCATGAGTTTGAGAGACAGGAAGGAGGAGTATATGGGAGGGGTTTGGAGAGAGGACAAGGAAGTGAAAATGATGTAATTATAATCTTAAAAACAAAGGAAAAAATCTACAAAAAAAGATTAGATTTTAAAGCATCATGAATAGCCAAAAAGGAAGAATCAGGTAAAAGAGATAGCAACTAAGCTTAGCACATTTAGGAAACAGAATGAAGATCAATGTGGCTGAAAACAAGCAAAATGATGAATGGATGGAGAAGCTAAGAGACAGGAGTCTGACCATGCATAATGAAAACCAGACATTCACACAGACAGACACCATTAGAGGGCTTCATTTCATTCTTAAGTTTTTATTTATTCATTTATTTTTGAGGCAGTCTCACTGTGTAGTTAAGGCTGGCTCCAAACCTGTGATCCTCCTGCCCCAGATCCTTAGACTGTTGTGATTATGGACCTGTGCCATCTCATCTGACCAGAGCTAGAGTTTTGCATAGAAGGAAGGACTTAAATGGGAGTAAACTCATCTTAGCTCTAGGATCTGGCACTTCCCAACCAGGCTGTTGCCCTCTCCTGCACATCATTTCTCAAGAGCAGTGACACACACACAAAGTACCTCCGCCTCTTCTGTCACTTTCAAGACTAGTCTAAAGGAACCTCATGGTGCCTTGTCTTTTCCTGACTAACATGGCTCCATGCCATACTTCTTTGCATTTTTATCAAGATATGCTTCTCAACAAAGGACTTCTTCATAGACGGCTCACTTAAACTAGAGTAAATACGGTTTTTAAAGGAGAGGTATCAGCTCGGGAAATAACAAAGCTTTCTGGTAAACTAGAAGGGTGTGCTAGGCAGTTTCATGCACTATAAAGCCTGTCTTTATAATCAATCAATGTGTAAGAGGTAGAGAGCCAGCTAGAAGGGAGCCTAGGCATTGAGCCAATTTTCTTTTGATGCCAAATAGCAAATCTTCTCGGAAGTGGAATGATTTTGTCACCTAAAGACTACGCAAATAGTTTCTCACCTGAAGAATCAGTAGCGGCCAAAAGCTCAGATCTGGCAGGAGGTCCCATCGTTTCTCCTCAAATTGTGCTTTGTCCTTTCCTTGTGTGCTGAGATATTGACTCCACATGTTCCTTGTGCCATTGCTAAAGCCTCAAAGGAATGATAATAAGAAAGCCGCATTTCTGGCCGCATTCCCTTCTGAAACACCAAGCAAGAATTCAGAGTGCTGAAATGTGAATTCTACATACTCTCTGCCTGAGTGGACTCATGAGGTTTAAAGCTTTTATATATAACCTGCCTGTTTCTCATAATATATGAGAACTTCAATAAAAAAGCATTGAGATTAAAAATTAAATATATATATAAACTTGACACAAACTAAAGTCATTTGAGAGGAGGAACCTCAGTTAAGAAAATGCCTCCTTAATTAGTGACCAATAGGGGAGGGCCCAGCCCCTGTGGATGATACCATCCCTGGGCTGATGATCCTGGTTTCTATAAGAATGCTGGGCAGTGGTGGCACACACCTTTAATCCCAGCACTTGGGAGGAGAGGCAGAGGCAGTCAGAGCTCTGTGAGTTTGAGGCCAGCCTGGTCTATAGAGTGAGTTCTGGGATAGTCAGGACTACACAGAGAAACCCTGTTTCGAAAAACCAAAAAAAAAAAAAAAAAAAAAATAGGGATTGGGGATTTAGCTCAGTGGTAGAGCGCTTGCCTAGCAAGTATAAGGCCCTGGGTTCAATCCTCTGCTCCAAAAAAGAAAAAAAAAATAAAAGAAAGAAAGAAAGAAGGCTGAACAAGCTATAGTGAGCAAGCCAATAAGCAGCACCCCTCCAAGGCCTCTGCATCAGCTCCTGCCTCCAGGATCCTGCTCTGTTTGAGTTCTCCTCCTGACTTCCTCTGATGTAGAAGTGTAAGCCAAAGAGACCACCTCACCTTGCTCTTGGTCGCAGTGTTTCATCACAGCAACAGAAACCCTAATGAAAACAAAGTGCTTTACAGTAGTAACTCAGTCTAATTATAAAAATATATACTTATTTCATATATACATGAAATAAAGCATGACTTTTAACTATAAGATTGTATCTGTGCAATTCGTTACCAAGTCCATTTTGTGTTACTATGACAAACTATAAAAGACCTGGTATGTTACAAGGAAAAACACTTTTCTTTTATTGTGTTTATTGGAGACTGAACACCCTCAGTTCAGGGAGCACGTATAGAAGAGGCCAAAGGCCTGGTCTCATTTGAAGAAACCAAATTCAATCCCAAGTAAGAGAAAGCACGGTATAAAAAAAATGGACATTAATCCTGTCTGTAGGTGGGATCTCCAAACTGAGTTATTTCCCAAGAGGCCCCAGTTACATGCTCCACCACCTCCCATACTGTTACATTAGGTAAAGGTTCCCAGGACTTCAGCCTTTCAGATACAGCTCATCTCCTCTTTGAGGTATCTAACTCCATAGTGTTTTCTAGGAAGACTTCTCCCACACTGCAAAAGAAAGCAGAACAAAACAGCTTTATTTCAGTTCCGAGCGCCAAGTTGGTCAATTAAAATATAGTCTTGCCTTTAAAAGTTATTTGTTTGTCATGAAGAGACACAACAGCAAATGTATGTGACGAAATAGATTACTACAATAAATTGAGTAAATAAAGAAAGAACAGAAAGACGTGAGAAGTACCAGCTAAACGAAGGCTGGAGGGAGGTAGGATTTCATGTGACTGCAAACAGGGCGGGTGGAGGTAAAAGGAAGTTTCTAGATAAAAATAAGCAGGCATGGAAGCATGGCTGCTCAGCTTTTCTTGGGAGCCTGATCCTTTAGTTGATGTCTTAAATGGGCCACAAATGTTTCTTACACGTATTTTATGTCCAAGGGTCTGCTTGCCACAGCAAGTGAAGATGGAGCAGCAAATAAAGAAATCAGTGTGATCCGTAGTGGGGCTTAAAGTCTAGAGAGAGGTAGTTACAAGGAATCCCTGGCTCCGTGGTCTGCTGTGAGAAAAAAAAAATATCCAACGTATCTTTATGAAGAGGGATGTCTTCAGAGAAATGGATATTGAAAATGTAATAAACATGCCATAACTGCTGTGAGGAGACTGGAGAGGGTGATGAAATCACCCTGCTTCTAATTGGAACTAGTCAGCTTTACACTGGAAGACTCGGGAAAGTTAGAAAAGTCTAGAAACCTAGTACCAAGCAAAAGCTCCCAAGTCTGCAGAGGCCTCTTTCCAAATACCTTACCTCTTAGCTTTTCATACTTTCTATAACGAACATGATTTATTACATTGTATTAATTACCCAGGAGTCAGACTGTCAGGTGAAGATATCTGTGTAGAGCATTCCCTAAGGAAAATGTCTTTTATGGGCATTTACGGACTTAGGTTGCCTCGGGCCCTTATGCAGACTTAGGAACCATTTCAAGACTCCTGCCTATTGTGTCTCATCTTCCAAGTATGAATCACATTTCCCTGTTTCGTCTTCATCTTTTTGAATTGCTTGTTTTAGGTTGGTGAGGTGAGGAGGCACGTAGAAATTAAATCCAGTAATTTGCAATTATACACTAGACGTGGCGATGGTACATTCTATATTCTGATCTGTTTGCTACCAATGAGTACTAGTACATTTTGTTGTGTTTTAGCAGAAGGTTAACTGTTGCACCCTCATACACCCACACTTAGCTTTCCCTTTCTCAAGTCAGCTGAAATCTGCTGAACGCTGAGATATTTGCTACTCAGGCCTCCTCTAACACATTGCTATTACAATACGACAATAAATAATAATTTTCTCATTTGAAACAACAGAAGTTTTAAAACAACAATGCATTCTCATAAGGTTCTGGAACAGTCCAAGCCAGTAATGCTGGGCCACAGTTAAGGCGGGAGCAGAGCTATTCTAAAACCCAAGGAGCTACCCTGCCTAGCTTCCTCCTCCAGCAGTGGCTGGGGACCCTGGCAGATGGCTGGACACTGGAGCCTTCATGGCCAGCGCTTCAAACATCTCCTGCTGTGTCTTCACATTGCCATCTGTTCTGTGCAATACAATCCTCTCTGCCTCCTTCTTACAGGAATCCATGTGATTGCATTTGGGGCACTCCAGCGGATAATCCATGATAATCTTCCATCTCAAGAGCCTTAAATTAATCACACCTACATAGACTTTGTCATAGAAGCAGCAGTCACAGGTTTCAGGGATTCAGAAGGCCATTTTTTTTTTCAGCCTGATATAGTCTCTTGGTCACATCTGAGCTGCCTGGAGCAAGTCCTACCTTGATGTAGTTCATCAGTTTAAGATGGAGATAGAACTTGAATTCTGAACTCAAGGATTCTCTCTGGATGTCTGTTCTGGGCTTTTCTAACATCATGTGGATTGTGCCTTTTGTAATTGTCACTGTTGATGTTGGTTGAGATTTAGCCATTCTGTTTGGAACACCGTGGGCTCTGTTTTGAAGACTGAAACCTTCAGTAGATGCCTCACCCTCACCATTGTCTTTGAATAGGTTATTTCTTCCATCCCTGCCGCCTTTTGCCTGCTCTTTCATTTTCAGGAGTCTCTTTTTGTACAGTGTATATAGCTCTGGTCTATAAACCAGGTGTTCTAACAGCAGGCACCCTCTTTCACTGGAAGCTGATTCTCTATATTTTCGAGAGTTATGAGGGCAAATATAAAAGGTGAAATTTTTGGCTACGGTCAAAACTTGAAGAATTCACAATGTAAAAACATCTACAGGATATCTTTCTGACTAAAGGGATCAAAGTTCTAAAACAAAAGGTAAATAGTAAGTAAGCATTTATGAAGTGATATAAATTTAAATTCTCTTGGAGTCAAGAAGAAACCCAGGGCTCCAGATGTAGTCAGTGGAGGAACATTTGCCTAGCATACGCTTTCAGTCTCTAGTACTACCGAACACACAAACAACAGCAGAAACCCCAAACAGTCCACAGCAAATCCTAAAGACGAGATCAGAAAGTGTTTGAACCAAGTAGTAATTAACATTAAGACACACATCTCTGCTTCCAGTTTATGATTCCAGATGTAAGCTCTCAGCTGCTGCTCCAGCCCTGGGATCCCACTGCCTCTGATCCACCATCATGGACTCTAACCCTTGGGAACCTTAACCCCCAAACAAACTCCTTCTTTTACATGTGTTAAAAGACACATTAAACCTTGCTAGATATATTACACAGTAGTTAGGGGCTGGAGCAATGGCACAGTGCTTATGAGCACTCGTTGCTCTTCCAGAGGACCTGGGTTCAATTCCCAGCTCCAGAGGATACAGATGCTGTTATCTTGTCTCCAAAGGCGACTGTATTCAAACAGAATTGCAAGCACACATATATATGCACACCCATATTATTAAAAATAACAAAATAATTTTTTATTTAAGGCAAATATTAAAAAAGAAGACAGAAATCCAATGATGTGTCCTATTTCAAGAGGACAGAAAAGGGATATGAAATCTAAGCAAGAGAAAGTAAATAATTGATAAAAATCAGCAAACAGTAGCATAGAAACCAAACATGTATTAGAGAAAGTTAGCAAGTCCAAATTGATCTATGGAATGATAAACACCATTTCTAAACACCCTGGAATATGAGGAAAACAGACTAAAGATCATCAAAATTCCAATGGAGAGTGGATGATAAATATGAACCATGTGGAGAGCAGCACTGGATATTTGGGGAAAGGACCCTCACAAAGATGCTGGTGCTGTATTCCTAGCCTTCAGCTTTTAAATATCACGACTGAGTAATTCATCTTTCATTTAGGGTACAGGAAACTGAGGTTCACAATGATTTCCTCATCCTCTAGTCTAGAAGGAAAAAAAAAAAAAGGACTGTGGCTGGAATGAGCTCCCTAAGTTCACAGTGTTGGAAACCCAGTCTCTAGTGCACCAGAATCATAAAGGATCATTAAAGGCAATGATGAGCAGGGGTAACCTCCAACCACAGACTGACACTGTCCAGCAGGACTAGGTCAGTCATTGATGGAGTGATGTGGTGCCTAATCTTGACTGCCAGCGTAATAGGATTTAGAATTACTATGGAAACAAATCTTATGGCAAATGTCTGGTTAATTAGGGTAGGAGGACCATCCAAAGTATAGGTGAAAACATTCCATGGGCTGTGCCTGGACTGAACCAGCAGAAAATGACCCGAGTTCTCTGCTTCTGTACAATGTGACCAGGCCACTTGGAGCACCTATCTTTATGACTTCTCCACCATGACTGATTGTACCCCCAAACTGCAAGCCAAAATAAACTACGGTCCTGAAGTTGCTCTTGTCGGGTATTTCGTTATAGCTACAAGATAAGTAACAATGCAGGTGGGCTCCAGCGAAGGTTGGTGTGTGCGACTTTGCCCCACTTCTACTGGTTTTATGCCTTCTTTTATTTATTTATTTATTTTTTTGTGGTATAGCATAAATCTTTCCCACCAGATACAAGGTTTGGACTTTACAACATCTGTAACTGCTCTGTATAAATCACCCACTTTCAGGAATTCTGTTAGCAGCACAGAAAAAAAAGAACAATGACAAATGGCCGAATGTTCAGTTCTATGTCCACTACAGATGGTAGAAGTATCCATTATTTTGAGGAGCTATTCTGAAAATAGGATGTACAATGTCTAAAATGGCAGCTGAAATAGAGGGAAAGGGTGTGTTAATTATGACTGAGGGTAAGAGTTGGTTAATAGTGTCTGTCTGGCCTCCAACTCTTGGGGAAAAACAGAGAATAAATCCACACTTGACACGAGAAATTACCCCAAGTGCCCTTACCCATGAGATCTATGAGTTGCAAGACTTTTGAGGACAGGGATTTGACTAAAAGGTAACAGGTCTTTCATTACATTATACATTGATGTCTATTATAGATATGAGATAATAGTAAAAAGAAATCAGTAGATTATTGTCAAACAATGGCAGCTATAAGAATACTCTAGTAATAAAAGCAGGTGGCTTTTCTGAAAGTCTGTCTTTGGGGCACACAGCAGTCACTTCCAAAACAAAAGGAATTCTGACCTTACACTTAATCTCCAAAAAAATTGCAGTGGCTCCCAGTGAGAAGCACGCTGACTGAAATTCCAATATTCAGTATTTAAAAACCACTTGGTGGTGTTGGCAGCACAGCACCTCACACTCGCAGAGAGGGTGTCTGTATATGTTTGTTCCTGGGTGTGGGTTGTATGCTTCCTGCTGTGTGCATCTCCTTGCTGAATTCCCAATTGGCTCTGAAAAGCTAGGTCAGTGGGCTGATGAGAACTGAGATGCTGCAGGCTGGGAGACAGTGCAGGATTGAGGAGACGCTGCAGACTATGGTTAGCAGAACTCTTCAAACCAATCGGCAGAATGTCTATTGCCATAATGATGTGTTGAGTGCAGCCTTGAATTTTGATAAAAGGGGAAAAAAACCCAACATGCCTTTCTCTGCTCCTCTCTTCCTTTGCAACATCAGGCTATGTTGGGAATTGCTCTCTTGGGAAGCTTCAGAGTGAGGAATTGTGTGGAGCAGAGGAGAGAGGAAGGAAGCACTCTCTGGGGAAAGCCCTGATACTGTTGTGGTTTCATTAACTCTCTGAGATTCAATCAGTGGTCAGAGGAAATTAGAATGTTTGAAGAATAAGGGCCAAGGCAGTGTGAAGAAAAGGAGGGGACCTTGAGGTGGGGGTGGATCCAGCAGGGCCAAAAGCAGTTGAGCCATGTGATGCCCCAGAAGGAGGTGGAACTTTGTGACTGCTTAGGAGCTTGGATCCATCCATGGAGAAAGCAGAACTGTCCTTTGCTGCTTTGGAAGATGTCCACATATGTTATCCATGCTGTTGCCAGGGTGAGGTAATCTAGACCATGTTTCAACAATTCCCTCCTTCATGCAGTGAGGAAAATAGTTGTCAAAGTAAACCTTCCCACTTGGCTACTCATTTCTCCTCAGCTTTCTTCATGCCTCAGTACCAGACCCACTAGCTGTGTACACAACCTCATGAAGCAGACCCCAAACGTAGATACTGATTGTGTACTGAGTAATCTCTAACAAAAGTGCATACTTTCATATGTTTTATAAATGTGGCCAGAGGAATAAACCAATTTAAAAAATAAAAACTTCAATAGGCAGATGATTCAGTGAGGAGAATGGGTGAGAAATGTACAGGACCCATGCCAGATAAAGTTATGGAGTGGAAAAAATGATGACTGTTTAGTCTTATGATCTTAGTTCTACTTACATCTAGCAGTAGATGAGTGTCTAGTCCTGTTGGACATCTATTACTACTATTAAGCTTAGGCTCATAATTGTAACAGCACAGAGCCCAGAGTGTGTGAAAGTGACTTGGAAAAAGCAAACTGCTGTGCAGCAGGTGTTGCTAATGTTTTTATGTAAATAGAAATATAGGTATGCCACGAACAGATACATAGATTTTGCTCTCTGAGAAAAAGCCATTACAAAACTTGGAAAAGGTCTGTTTTCTTTGATAGTATATGGGCCTGATGAGATAGAAATAATCTGAATGCTATTCAAAATTCTTTGTGCATACATGCTTATGAACACACATCTTCACTCAGTCAAGAAATGCACAACTAGCAGTGTATGCTTGAAAAAAAAATGAACTTCATGACACAATGTTCACAATACTAGTACGTGTTAAGGGAATAAATGGAAAAATAAGGAGATGACAAGGTGGGGTTTCTAGTATTCTGTTCACACTTGTGTAAACTGGAATGCTCAGTGTTTTTTTTTTTAATTCCATTTCATTCTATGCTCTCTCTTTTACTGGAGGAGAGTGTATTGGAAGGCGGTACACAGCCCAGGTAGTTGAAATTTGTTAAGCAATCACGAGGTACTAATCTTGAAAATACATCCCTCACTAAACTATTTGCTAAGTTTGTTCTCCTGGATTCCCTTGGCCAGTTGGACACCTCATTCTTGCTGAGTTCTGGTACACCTTACAGAGAATATGGCACAAGGCAAGTGCACAGTATCCCAGGAGTTTTGTGCAGGAAAACTGTAGTGTTCTGGGCATGAGGATCCAAGACTTATAGGCAGGTTATGGGGAAACAAGACTCTGGAGGCTTTGACACTTGTAACAATGGCGAGATGGTTCCTGGCATACAGAACTTAATTATTGTTCCTTTTAACCTGAGTCCTTTCCTCTTCAGTGCACATTGAATCTTACAGTGCTGTGAAAAGACGATGACGAGGTGGACCTGATGGCATTAAAAACTCTGAACATTGAGTATCTGTACCTTGCATCAGCCTTCTCTTTAACAATAGCCCAGGGGGCAGGCCTTTCAGGAACTCACGAATGTGAATTCTCTCTTAGGCTCAGTATGCATTAGGACACTAAGTTACCGAGGTGGAAGACAAATGGGGCTATATGGAGGAAGACGGTGTCTTGTTTCCTGTTATGTCCTGAGGGACTACACCGTCCACTTCAATTTTATTTACAGTCTCTCCTGGTTTTCCACTAAGAGGTCCCTCGGGTTTCATAGCTTTCTGGTTCTCCCCTGATAGACTGTGGAGACGACACAGGTGCACAAAGACATTCTGCCCTCTTAAAAGCAGTCTCACAATCACCTAGCTGTCCGTTTTTGTTTTTGTTTTTGTTTTTTTGTACTCAGACTTGAGAACAAGAGATTGGTTATCAGTCAGTATGGTGGCCATTATTTTAAGAAGTAGCCACCAGTGGAACGGCCTATGGCAAATGCCTCAGTTTACATTACTCTGAAAGTTTATTTTACTGCGTCTTCCCATTTAAAATACTGGACCCTATATGGGTGATTTTTGGTCAAAATTTTTGCTTTTTGATATAAGGAAAACTTCTGTGACATATTTGGGCAATGGTTGGGAACGGGAATGAAACAAAATCTCCAGTTTTGGTATTCCTATGATTTCTCTCCACTTAATGGTGCATCTTATTAAGTCTGTGCCCCTGGTGTTCCTGGTAAAATCTCCAGGAGCAGAAGTCTCTTTTGGAAAAGTTCCAGGCTTTGTCAGCTCCTCCCTCCTACTTGGAGTCTTTTTTTTTTTTTTTTTTTTTTTTGCGGGGGTAGCTGTTTGTTTTGTTTTGGTTTTTTGAGACAGGGTTTCTCCGTGTAGTTTTAGTGCCTGTCCTGGATCTGGCTCTGTAGACCAGGCTGGCCTTGAACTCACAGAGATCCATCTGGCTCTGCTTCCCGAGTGCTGATATTAAAGCCGAGCACCACCTCCGCTTTAATGACGGGTCCTTCAGGCAGTTTCTCTCCTCTAAAGCCCTCTGACCAAGAAGCAGAGGGATTTGGAACCATGGACTTACAAGGTTCAGGAGCTAAGAGAGTCCAGGAAAACCCTGGAGTTGAGAATGACATCTCCTCTGTCCAATCAAAGGTGCAGGTTTCTCTCCGGTCCCCGCCTCCCTTTCCCCGCGGCCCCAATAACTGCACTCTGAGGCCCCGGCTTCTGCTGTCAAGTAGCTAGGGTGGGCTCCGCCTAGGCGAGGAGTGGCGCCGGTGGAGATGCGCTCCCAGCTGTTTGCGGCGGGAGCGGGAAAGCTGTAGGGCCAGGCAGCGCGGCGGCGACAGGAGTGGGGAACAGGTAGGAGGCAGGCTCGCCCTTCTGCAGAGCACAGGGAAGGCGTGCTTCCCAGAGGCCACCAGCCAAACCCTGCCCCGCCCTGGTTACCCCGGCTCCCAGGGTCACTGTTGCTGTCACTGCAACACTGATGACACCAGATCAGAAGATGGGGTGGAGGGGGGTGATCAGGATGCTGGAGCCGGGGCGACGCACAGGGAAGGGTTGCAGAGAGAGGGGGCAACGCGTCTGGGCAACTTTCCTTGTAGACGCTGCGGCTGCCTGCAGGGTCGGGCCTGGGGTTTGCCCTGTCGATGTCGCTGGGGGTTGGGGGGCGCAGACGTGCCAGCTGCCGGAACCGCAGGTCCTCTCTGCATCTCCACTGCTCCGCATGCCAGGCGCCGCCTGTTCCCCTCCCCCGCACCTGCAGGGTACCTCCAGTGCAGCGCTGGCTGCCAGTGCTTGCAGTAAGGGAGGCAGGGGCTGGTGCGTCCCCAGGCTAAGAACTAGTCCCCTTTGGGCGTGCGGGTTGCGGAGAAACCCTGCATTTTCTGATTAATCTAGTTTGAGGAAAAACCAGGGTCCCTCTTCCACGAGGTGCTGAGGACTGGGCAGGGCAGAGAAGCAGCTTGCTGCCTGCTTCACTGTTTCCTACCAGGAACTACCACTTCATCTAGTCAAATGACTGTCAGGATGGACCCCCAAAGCATCCTCCCTGGGTGACCGCATTTGGGCACTAGGTGTTGGCTCAGTGCCGGTTTCTGCTGGAAACAGATTGCTGGTAGCAGTAGGGAGAAGAATTGCAGGGAAATCAGACACCCTTCTGGGAAAATTCCTGAAAGAGAGAGAGAGAGAGAGAGAGAGAGAGAGAGAGAGAGAGAGAGAGAGAGAGGGAGAGAGAGAGAAGCAAGAGAGAGGTGTAGCCATCTCTGGCTGTCCCGTTTTTCATGCCAAATCCAGCATGGGCATCTGTACGTGTGCCTGTGTACGCACATCTCCAAGGTGGAGCTATATATAGCTCCTGCGCAGCCAGCCCGGTTTCCTTGCTGCTGAGCGGGCTGCCTTGGCCTTCTGAAGCAATTGGCAAGCACTGGGTGGGAGGGGCGAAATAGAATCAAATTCTTCATTAGTGGGGGAAAGCCAGGGAAGAGAAACTCAGAGTAACAAACCCCCACATGGAATAACATTTTTTTGCAATGCACAAAAATTGTATTCCAAAATTATTCTGAATGCATTCTTGGGTCTTACCCGCGTTTTTCAGAATCATAGTATGTATCGACCATTGCAGCCCGAAGTGTAGCATACATCATATTAATACATGACTTATCTGCACTCTTTTATTGACTCATTGGTGCACAATGTTGTGCACATGCTTGCATCTTGCTTACTTGGAATTAAATGCGTTTGTGTGGTAACTGATAGCTAGCTGCACTGAGGGGTCTGGAAAGGACCCACCCACTTTTCAGGATGCAGGCTTGTGGTACCAGTAGGGCCATTGGAGGTAGTTTTGATATAATTCCTTGGACATATTTTTCTTGTGGCCTTTTAAAAAGATGTCTATATATTTATTTTTATCACTCACTGTCCAAGATTGTGTATTTCCTGATGATAACCTTTCCATTGTCTTAAACCAGAAAAAAATGAGATTCAGAAGGAACAAATAGTGTGCTTAAAAATCTTCCACAAATTTCAGCTCTGTTTTTCCCAAAGCCTGCTGTGCATGCACACACAGCAGCTTCTCCTTAGACAACACACTCTGCAGTTTCCATAATTATTGGTCCCTGTAATAAATTTAAATAGTGTTGATATCAGCCACGATGTGTGCTGGGGTAACTCATTTATTCATGTGTAAGTTTGTTGCTTATGGGTTTTTTCAGAATTAATTTTTGGTTTCCTAGATATTATTCTAATATACCAGAAGGAGCTGGTGGTGGTGAATTTTGTTACCCCAACTGCCTGCCTATCTGAGTTTTAGAGGGTTTTATTCTCTTAGAACTTTAGTCTCATGGTATTCCATGGAATGATAACAGAGTTGACTCCTAGGTTTATCCTGAAACTTCTCTTAAAAGCCTGTGCATGGCCAAGTAGCAGTGGCACACACCTTTAATTGGAGCACTTGGGAGACAAAGCCAGTTAGATTTCTGCAGGGTGTTTACCCATCAACCCCATGGTTCCCCAGAGTTTTCTTGAGTATGAGCAGCAAGAAATATTAGATAGAAGGAATTAGAATGTGGAGATAAGCAGATAGAAAATACAGGATAGCCTTGAGAGGGCCTGGAACCTATTCCAATGGGCCTTAATGTTTCTGTGTTAGGTATTTATAGAACCGCCAAGGGGTGGCGCAAAAGACACCCCTCCACACACACCAGCACAGCCTAGTGCAGACCATCTCAGACACCTGCACTCAGGCCTGTGGTCCAATCATCCTCCCTGGGTAAAGCCTACCCTGCAGACCTGCTGGGTAAAGCCACAAAGAACCTGAAAATGAGCTCCCACAGATTTCTATGAACTTGAGGCCAGCCTGGTCTTCAGTGTGAGTTCTAAGACAATCAAGGCTATACAGTGAAATCTTGCCTCAACAAAACAAAACAAAACAAAAAAATTTGGGCATGTTTTCACTGTGGGAATGGGTACATAATAGGTTGTGAATAGCAGAAATACTATTCATTTTTAATCCATAGCTTGAGTCTCCTTGGAACACGATACATATGGAAATCTCATCACACTTAGTCTTATGCTGATTAACCTTAGGTATCTATCTGTTTTATTATCTAGCTAGACAAAGAAATACTTTTCTGAAAAACTTTTGTGCTAATTAAGTTTCCCAAGTTGACAAACTACAGTCATCTAGAAAGAGGGAACCACAATTGAGAAATTGTTATACTCAGACCCTCTTGTTGAAATGTCTGTTGGGGTTTTCTTAAATTCTAATTGATGCAGAAGTGACCAACCCATTGTGGGTAGCACCTTCCACACTCTGTGTGACTTAGACTATAAAAGAAAGGTAGCTGAACTAGCTAGAGATTGATGCAGGAGTACCCAGCCCATTGTGGGCAGCACCATTCCTACTCAGGAGGGCTTAAGCTATAAAAGAAAGGTAGCTGAATAGCTAGAGAGAGGAAGTCAGCAAACAGTGTTCCTGTGTGGTCTTTGCTTTGGTCTGTGTATTCTCATGGAAACAAAAAAAAAGAACTGGGGTATTATGACCTATATTGTTTTATAGTTGTCATGCTGAAAGTTCTAAGTGGGCTCAAAGGTATTCCCTGAAAACCTATCATCATGGCCCATTACTCACATAGGTGCTGCAAGGATTTGAGGCTCATCTATTTGTCAATAGAGAGCAGAACTGACAGCTACTTTTGGGAATGCTGGCTCCATTATCCTTCCCATGATGACTAAGGGCTGATGTGAGGGTGTTTCTGTATTCTTACCCCCAGGATGATTCAGTTTTCTAACACAGGTGATGACTAGAGTTCTGTTTGTGTCGTATATTCTTTCTCGTGCTCTATGCATCCAAGTAGAGAATTGGGTGGAAGCTAGACTAGATTTCTACAAGTAAGAACATTCCATGTAATTGCCTTAACCATACTACACCTACCCCTGGTGCAAATATGAAGTCATCACTGGTCCCTTGGACATTCTCCATGTTAATTTCTTTCTTCACATCTCTTGCAACTCTAGTCCCCACCATACCAGTCACAGTGAATTGGATGCATTTTCCATGGAATATGTATCATCACCCTCCACACACACACCCTTCAACATATTCCATTCTCTGCCATAAATAACTCATTTGCCTTGTATGTACCCATCTAATCTCTTGATGTTTCTAGTCAAATGCTACCCTTTCTACATGCAAATCACCTATGCTCTGCATCTTAGCCTAGAACCTATGCCCTCTAAGTCACTGGTAAACTCCTTTTTTTTTTTTTTTTAATAGGAGCAGCAGTTGGTTTTTGTTTATTAGCATTCTGGCTATCGTTCTTCTCTTCTGACAGCTGTCTCCTGTGGTTCTCCCCTCTTCTGCCAGATTTCGGTTGTAGACACCACAATCATCTGTTGTCCAATTTTCTTACTTCTCTAAGCCTCCTTTCTTGGTTTCCCTCCTATTTTTGCTTTCTTTTCCAAGCACTCAAATGACATATTTCCTTCTACAGTTGCATTTCTATTATGCTCCTGGTTGTCCTGAATTCTGTCCTGGTTAAGAATGTGGGCTGTGGGGAAAAGTCTTCATTATGCAAATATATGAATGCCAGCAATGTGGTCTACAATAACACTGGAGAGGCTTTTGTGACCTTTACTCCAACAATGCATGTAAAACATTCAAGACAGAACTTGGGCCACAGTAATCATTCATAAGCAATAGCTGTTAGAGTATTATTTGTAATGATAATGTAGGTAGTGAACATCACTGTTTGCCTATCCCTATTGATGGGCATCAGCCCTAAGTTGGTCTTTAGTAATGGAGGCTATAACTTTCCAGACAATTTTGCTTGTAGCTAATACTTTTTCAGTCTTCCTTTCATCTAGAAGTATCCACTATCTATTTAGTGGTTTATCTGTTCTTATTCTAAATTCTAATGTATATCTAATATCTAATGTATATTATGCACTGGTGTTATAAACCTAGATTGGTGCAGTGGCCAATAAGTCTGCCAGCATAGAAGTTCTAATCCTAGATGCCACAGATGACCCAACTATGTTGTGTATGAGATTTGCACTATTGATTCTCTTTTATTTTGAAATTTTTAAATTGGTAGCAAGACATGTTTTGGTCAAACTTCTAAGGAGGATTGAGTTGTGTGCCACTGGCAATGTAGCAGAAGGATGATGCATTGTTCACTATGGTTGAATGGATAGCCTATTGTGTAAAATTATATTAAAAGGTCTATAAATTTATGGTTATGTCGTTGAACTTAATTTCAGGCAAAATTGGAAAGAAATTTGATTAAAAGAAATTAAATAATCACTAAGGAAAAAATTAGAAATAAAGAAAATAGAGAAATGATTTTTCCCGTTTCTTTTCACTGTGCTTACTGTGCAGAGCAGGCTGGACTTGAATTCAGGGAGACCTGGCTGCCTCTGCCTCTCCAGTGCTAGGGTTAAAGGCATGTGCCACCATGCCTAGTTTATCATTGTTCTCATTACTGTCAGTGTGCATAGATATTTTCAATTTGTACCTTTGACTATTGGGTATAGGGACACTAACTTTTTCTTCACATCAGACACTAAGCACTTATTGATTTCATTGACCATTATTATCAAGGATGTACATATGGTTCCCAAGTAATCTTTAATATAGTGTCATTAGTGTTTTCAGATTTTCCTAGTTAAGGAATTAAATGTAAATACACATGTTCTGCATTTATAGTCATTTCTTTATCATAACTTATTGAAAGTTACTAGCGAAGACAAATATTTGTATCAGATAGTGACAGACATTTCTTAAAAGCTCATGCACAGATTTATGTTCTGACAATGGCTACTTCAATTTGGCAATGCATTGTATTCATTATCACTTGGTATTATGGCTTTTAAAGGTGACTATTTTTATGGTAAAATTTATGTATTGAGTTCTTTTCTTTTGTTTTTCTGTGCTTTGTGGTGAGTTCATGGAATACCATACTCAGTGGGTACCTGTGCTTCTTGATTTGTGAAACTGGGTTGACTCAAGGAACTCACATGATCCTGATATAATAGGACATTTGCAAAAGTGTTTCTTCCCCTGATTGCTGCCTTTGGTTTTATTGGGGGGGGTGGGACAGAGTACAAGCAGCGGGGTTTGAAATGAGATTGACTTTGTACACAGACTGACTTTGAACTCACCATTATAGTTCAGACTGGCTCTGAACTTGTGGGGATCCTGTTATGTTAGTCTCTTTAGTGATGGGATTGCAGATGGTATTTGCTGTGCCTTTCTAGAAGCATGCTTTAACATGCAGACATTTATAATTTTACTGATGTTTATCAGTTCATTCACACTGCTACTTCACATAGTGTCAAAGCTCAGAGAACTTTCTGCCACCTAACAGAACTGAATATGAAAGCTTGCTTATGAGTGCCATACTGCTAACTTCTTTTGTCCTCTAAAGCAAAGTTGAACTTCTGTGTATCTTATGTGTATCCTCATGTGAAGTGGCTCCTGGGGACACATATAATATAATATCAGTCTATTAAGATAAACTTTATTCTTCATGTAGTTCTTCCCGTAAGTAGATGGCTCCTTAATTCTTCCTGAGCCTCCATTGTCCATTCCAAAAATACCACAGGGCAAAATGTACAACAGAAGATATTAATGACCAGGTTACTCAGCCAGAGCAGGGCACACTGTTTGCACAATTATCTGAATGACTCAAGCACTAAATCTGTTTCTTCTAGGATTATCCAGATGGTCCTTAATTCACTGGATAATTGCTCAGCCCTGTGCTTTGATGTAGACCTGAGTGTGTCGTGCCTTTCTTGTACTGTTTTGTGGCCTCTTTATAAATGCTTCTGATTGGTCACTTTTCATTATTTATATGTGTTGGTTTACCTGGTCCTCAACCTGTTCTCTTAGAGATATTAAGAACTATATATTGTATGATAGTAAACCCCAACCAGTTAACTCCAACCAGGTAATAACTGTGTAACCAGTATATCACTTAATCTTTCTAACATTTTGTTTAGTGTGTGTGTGTGTGTGTGTGTGTGTGTGTGTGTGTGTGTGTGTGTGTATGTGTGTGTGTGTGTGTTTAAAGATGTTCAGTGTTCAGGGAATCCTTCTCTGGTCTTCTTTTCATCATCTCCTTTATGTCAAGCTCATTTTTCCACCTCACATCCCCATCTTGTTTTAACGAAGCAAATTTCATAATGAGATCTCTAGGCTGACGGTCTGTTGATGGGGTCTCCCCTTTTCTTTTCTACGGTTCTCTTTATTTTACTTGAAGTCATTTGTTAGCAGTCCTTATTAAGTTTTTCAAATTCATTTATCACTCATTGGGATCTCTTCTGTCTCTAGTTGCTGACCACACCCAGATCACTCCCCTGCCTCATCTCCTACCATTCATGCTTTCTCTTTTCTCCCATCTTCTGATGTGTTCTAGTCTCCAACATAAGTCACTGTTTTCTTGTTGGTCTTTCAGATGGTCTGTCTAAGCCCCCATGTCTACAGTTGTGCTCTATCTTTTCTAGACTTGTTGTTTAGAGTTCAAACCTTGTGATTTTAGCCCCTATTCAGAGTCTCCCAATCAGTGGCTAGCAACCAGAACCTAGCACTGTATTGTAATCAATTGTTTTCTCAAAAATCTACTGTGTATGCCTTGAAGAACAGAGACCATTACTAAATCTTCCATGTGTCCCACAAGGCCCTCACATGTTTTATATTTTGTAAGTATTTCTGAAGACATGAGTACTAGGAGGAGGATATGTCTGAATCGGTTTTTATAATTTCATTAAATGAAATATTCATCTTTGCCTTGAAAAGGCAACAAATAAAAACTACATGCCATGGTGGTTTTTAATAATATTTCAAATTTAATATCCTGATTTTGTGGTTTATGCAAGATAGATAAAAGATTTTTAATGAAGATTTTTGTAATTCCATTTTGTAATGAAAATCCTTGCCTAGGTTATGATAATTCTACAATTGTCACTACGTTAACTTCTTTTAAACAATCTTGTGTTTCAGAAGGTAGGATACATTTGTAGATGCATGGATACTATAGACCTATAAATTCATTTGGCTGGGATTAAATATTGACAAAAATAATTATCATTTTCTCTGCTTAATTAAAATTTTCCACTGTCATCTCTGATATCTTACATTGTTCTCCTTAGCATACTCTCTTATGAAGATGGCATTATCAGATCCCCTCAAGGGTTTTGACAGTTACCTCAAAATGCCTCAGCATATAAAAAAACTATAGGTAACTAATGCTTAGAGCGGGACTAATAGTTTTCTTCAGGGAAGAGCTACCAATTGATTATCTAATACCAAATGGTTATCCTTGAAAATGTATATATGAATAATATTACACAGATTGAGCAGGTTCTAATTAGGAATATACATGCATATACATACTCATATATAAATGTAACAGCATTCAATGAAAAAAGAGGCCATGAATTTGGATGAAAGTAAAGTCGTGTAACAGGAGGGTTCTGAGGGATGAGAGGGAAGGATAAATGATGTAAGTATAATCTCAAAAACAAGTTAAAAAGTGTGGTCATTTGCATTTATGGGTAAAGTCAGAGAAATAAGTAAGTTACCTGAACTCAAATGTTAGTGAGATAAACAAGAAAGAACTAATATTACTCGCACCCAGTGTGTGTGCTAGGCTTACCATAGAGAGGCTCTGAATGCCTTGTCAGGATAAGGCCATTGATCTTGGTTTTAACGATCCATTGAAAGTTCTGAGCCATGCACTACACCTTCATTTCATCAATAAATCCCATCAATAAGTATATCTACTTTCCACAGTTCTTTGAAAAATTAAGTTTTCATCCTAAATATATGTTAAACTTTTGCATTCATTTAATTGCTTGTTGTTTAATACACACACACACACACACACAAACAAACACACACCATTTTACTCCTATAATTTATTTCAGAGTGTACTTCTTTTTATTGTTTGTGAAAGAACAATATTCTTTTCCTTCTCTTTTAACTTAAGTTATTGAAATAAATTTTGGGACTATTCTTAAGAAGAGAGGCTCAAGTTTACTTTTAAGTTTTGCTAACCATGAAATTCTATACAGTGATTTATAGGAATCAAGTCAAAAATCAAATTTTAGGGGGAAGTGGGAACTAAGAAAAATAGTGAAAAAGAAATTCATTTAAAAATGATGGTACTTAGAACAGCAACTCTACCCTCTCTGGAAATTCAACATGTTGGGATATATGAATTATTTTCTGTCCAGTTTGCAAATGTATCATCTCTATAATTTCCATTCACTTATTAATAATAATCACTTATTGAACATCACAGTTTAAATGATTGTTTAAAATATGTTGCATGTGGCATCTCAGTACTTTACAAATACAGAGAAGATGGCTTTAAACATATATCACCCTATTGTGTAAGTCAGGAAATTAGAGCAAATACTTTACAAAAATGAGATTCTGCATCCAGACTCCACAGCTTTGTTGTGTGTGTTTGATAATCATGTGCATGTGTGTCTTAGTGTAGATGTGGACATGCAATGGATGCATTATGAGGTCAGAGGACAACCTCAAGGGTCCTAAGCTTCTACCCTGTTTCAGACAGGGTCTCTTTATTGTTTGATGCTAACCAGCCTGAACAATGCTCCAGTTTTTAATCCTCATGTTAGTATGTGCCCAGTCCTTACAAGAACAGTAGGCTTTAGTGTTCTGTGAGTCATGGTATATAGAACCTATGCCCGTGCTCAAAAATATTGTGTTAACACAAGGAATTAAATCATTCTAATTTTCAACTATTTTATTCATAGATAGCTCATAAACAAAAAGGTCTTCCACTCTAAGTGATTTACATGGTGCTATTTTCCAAATATAAATTAGTTATTTACAATGTATCATTTAAATATTTATTATTATAATTTTGATTCAAACATCAGAATTTTATGACTTTCTGACCTAATTTTCCTTCCCACCACCACAAAACATTAGCACTAATTCTATCCTAAGGCTGTAATCTGACCACATTTAATTGTCATGGTTACAGAAAATGCAGATCTGTATCTCCAGCTGTCAGGATGCCTGCTAAGATGTTATGAACAGTATAATATTTCAGTCTGAACATCAAATTGTTTAATATAACCAAGTTTTATATCAGAAAATGCCAGTGTACAATATTTTTATACATCAGATGCAATGCATTTTAATTGAAAATATTTTAAATGAGTAATGGTTTGATTCAATTTAGGCCTTCAGATGTTGTTTTAGGATTATTATAACTCTGGTTACTAGAAAACTAACCCAGTTTCTTGTGGCTAATTTAGATATTTGAGCATATGTAGGTTGAATGATGATGAGCATGATATCTACTTCTACTAAAGTACACATTAATGTATTCTGCAAAACCATGTTCAATGTTCTTTTATTGAAAATAGATTTTTTTTATACAATATATCCTGATTACAGTTTCCCCTCCCTGGACTCTTCCCAGTTCATGCCCACCTCCCTACCCATCTGGATCCAGGTCCTGTATGCCTCATGTTTGAAAGTAAACAGGTATTGAAGGGATAATAATAAAATAAAATAAAGCAAAAACAAATCAGAATAGGACAAAATGAGCAAAACAGAAGGAAAAGAACCCAAGAAACTGCAGAAGAAATAGATCTAAATGCAAAGACGCGTTCCGTTGCATATTTAGGATTCTCATAAACCATAAAACTGGAAGCCACAATAAATATGCAAAAGCTGCAGGGTTTTATATATATTATATGTTAATATCTACTTATATTAATAATATATATGAAACAAAAATAAAGAAGTCTGGCACATTATTATAAGACAAAGAACCTTGAAATATGCTATTGGCTATCTACTATTGGGCATGCAGCCTGCCCTTAAGATTAGTTTGTTTCCCCAGTGAGACTTGGAGAAAACTAGATTTTCATTCGCAAGTGGTTATTAATCAGAGATTCCTTTTGGGCTAGAGATGGTCCACTTCTTTCAGCTCTAGGACCACGTCTGCTGCAAACCTTTGCTGGCTGGCTCTGTGCATGCTACGAGTCTCTGTGAGTATGTGTGTTGGTAGTAATTGTGTCATGTATGTTGGTCTCCCTGTGTTGAGAAGTTTGTTGTCCTCCATCCCCTCTGGCTCTTGAAATCTTTCTGCCTCTTTCACAGAGTTCTCTAAGCCCCCTGGTGAGGAGGGTGATTGATGGAATCATCCTGTTCAGTGCTGAGTGTTCCAAAGTCTTCCACTCTCTGAATATTTCCTTGTTGTGGATCTCTTTATTTGTTCCCATCTGCTGCAGGAAGAAGCTTCTTTGATGATGGCTGATCAAGGCACTGATCTATGAATACAAAGAATGTGGTCAGGAGTCATTTTATTGGCCATTCCTTTTGTAGATCAGTAATATTTGGTTTGCCCCTAGACCCTTGGACTATCTAGTCTCAGGATCTTGGTTACCCAAGTAGGGTTGAGTAAGGGTTCCATTTCATGGAGTGGACCTCAAATCGAATCAGATATTGGTTGGTTACTACCACAAGCTCTGTGTCATCATTGCACTTCTTTATCTTGCAGGCAAGACACTATTGTAGATTAAAGGGTTTGCAGCTGGGTTGGCTTAAGTTGCTATTTTGGTAGCATGTAGAGTGCCAAAGATGCTAGAATGTAGGGTTGAAGGTTCTGTGTCAGCAGCAGATCAACTTCTCCATGTTCAATGAGTTGTGTAGGTCTTGTCTTTAGCAATGTGGCCTTGCTGTCAGTTTGTAAAGAGTAGTCTATAGCCTTTGCAACAGCCTGGGTTGTTTGGGGGTTCCCATGGGATCTCTTTGGCCAACAATTTGATTATATATAACCCATTCTCTATACTAGAGGTTCATTTGGTGAAGAGAATTGTCAAGCTAAGACTCTGTCTTCCTGATATATTTGGCCATTGTATTGTCTAGGTGACTTGTCTTATTTAGAATGGGGTATTGAAATCATCCACTATCAGTATGTGAGGGTCAATATGTGATTTAAGTTGTAGTAGTGTTTCTTTTGTGAACTTGGGTACCCTTGTGCTTGGTGCGTAGATGTTAAGAATTAATGTGTCTTCTTGGTAGATATTCCCTTTGTTGAGTATGTAGTGTCATTCTCCATCTCTTCTTAGTTTTTGTTTGAATTCTGTTTGTCATATATTAAAATTGGTATACTGGCTTGCTTCTTAATTCCATTTCCTTGGAATATCTTTTTGCATTCTTTTACCCTGAGGTACTGTCTATTCTTGATGTTAAGGTATGTTTCTTGGATGCAGTAGAAGAATAGGTTCTGTTTTTCCATCCATTCTGTTAGTCTGTGTCATTTTATTGGGGAATTGAGACCATTGATGCTGAGAGTCATCAATGAGCAATGTTTGTTGATTTTTGCTACTTTGCTTTTATGATGTGGTTTTTATTTTCCCCTCTTTTGATTTCCTGGGCTGAGATTACTTATTCTTTTTTTTTCCCTTGCATGTGATTAACCTCTTCAGGTAGAACTTTTCTTCCTAGTGCCTTCTATAGTGTATGATTTGTAGATACTTATTGTTTAAATTAAGTTTTATCCTGGACTCTCTTTTTTTTTTTTTTCATATATTGTGATTGAAAGTTTTGTTGGGTATAGTAGTCTGGGCTAGTTTCTATGATGTATTAGATTTTAGAAAACATCTTTCCAGGCCCTTCTGGCTTTAAGAGTCCCCATTGAAAAGTCAGATGGTATTCTAATTCATCTGCCTTTGTATGTTACTTGATGCTTTTTCCTTGAGCTTTTAATATTATTTCTTTGTTCTGTACAGTTAGTGTTTGTATTATTAATGTTGAGGGAAACTTCTTTTCTGGTCTAGTCTATTTGGTGTTCTGTATGTTTTTTGTACCTTGACAGGAATTTTCTTCTTTAGGTTATGGAAGTTTATTTTTCTATGATTTTGTTGAGAGTATTTTCTGTGCCTTTGACCTAGTTTTTGTCTCCTTCTTCTATTCCTATTAATTGTTGATTTGTTTCTTTTTTCAGAGTGTCCCAGATTTCCAGATGTGTTGTGTCTAGATGTTTTTAGATTCAACATTTTCTTTGACTGATGTATCCATTTCTTCTATTGTACCTTCAACTCCAGAGATTCTCTCTTCCATCTCTTGTATTCTATTGGTGGGGCTTGCCTCTGAGGATCTTGTTTGAATTCTTAAAATTTCCATTTCCAGATTTCTCTCAGTTTGGATTTTCTTTATTGATTCTATTTCCACTTTTCATATTTTGAAATGTTCTATTTATTTCCTTTTACTGTTTGTGTTTTCATAGATTTCTTTAATGAATTTGTTCATTTCCTCTTTAAGAACCTCTATCATATTCATAAAAGCTACTTTAAGGTCCCCATCTTATGCTTCAGCAATGTTGCAGTTATAGGGGCCTACTGTGGTAGGGTTGCTGGGCTCTTTTGTGACTATATTGTCCTGACTGTTATTGTGTTTTTACGGCAGTGTCTAGGCATCCGGGTTTGGTAAGATTGTAATTCTAGGTACTAATATCTGGTCTTATCTTTGGTGGGTGCTTTGTTTCGTTGGTTTCTGTTGCTGGCTAGTTTTCATGTGGATTCTAGCATTTGAACTCAAGTCTTCATGTTGTGTACCAACTGAGCTGTCTCTTGACTTTTAAGATGGTGGGATGGTTTTGAAGAATCTTGACATCTGTAAGAACAGACTCAGGAAATGTTTACTTTGTTGGGTAACAATTATTTTTTTTTTAAATTTCCTTGAACAGAGTTTCAATTTGTAATGATAGTTTCTATTTTTGTGTTTACAAAATTTTATTGTACAAATACCATAAGTATATCTATTTATTCCATTGTTGAAGATATGATTTGTTCCAGCTTTGTGTTATTACTAATAGTTGTATTATAAAAGTTCATTATTGTACATGTCTTTTCTAATATACAGGCTCACCATAGCTTCAATTGTCAATTTGTCAAATTAATGTACGTAGAAAGAGGGAACTCAAGTTGAGGAATTACCTCAATTGGATTGACCTGTGGGTATATCTGTGGGTCATTTTCTTAATTTCTAATTGGTGTAAGAGGATTCAGCCTACCATGAGTGGTGCCAACACTGGGAAGCTGGTTTAGGTTCTATAAGGAAGGTAGCTGAGCAAGGGAGAGTAAGGATGGCTGTAACATGAATCTTAAAATGTCTTATTAATAAAAACAAACCACGTGACAGGTATTGGGGTGAATGCTGAAAGATCAGAGAAGCAGAACAAGCCACAGCTATCCTCACCTTGCCAACTTCTCAGCTAATCCTGTTTCCTCAAAGTGGAAGCCTCTGAGTCCTCACACAAATGGATCTCAGCTGAACTGCTGCTAAATGCCTAAAAGCTAAAAAGACTCTAGTTCCTGGTCCTCAAGCCCTATATACCATTCTGCTTCCTGCCATCACTTCCTGGGATTAAAGGTGTGTGTCTTTCCCAAGCAAAGACATGAGATCTCAAGTGCTGGGATTAAAGGTGTGTGTCACCATGCCTGGCTGTTTCCAGTGTGGCCTTGAACTCACAGAGATCTGGATGGATCTCTGCCTCTGTAATGTTAGGATTAAAGGTGTGTGCTACTACTGCCTAACCTCTATGTTTAATATAGTGGATGTCCTGTTTTCTGACCCCCAGATAAGTTTATTGGGGTACACACTATCTCAATCAAAGATGGCAGTCCACAGTTTTCCTTTGTACTTCCTGCTTTGAGCTCCTGCCTCAGCATCCATTTATAATGGATTGTAGGCCACATAAACCTTTTTGTCCCCATGTTGCTTTTGCATGGTTTTAAGGCAGTAACAGAAACCTAATTAGGCCAGGGTGATTAGAGTATGTTATGTCAGAAATAGGCATGCTTGCGTCGTTCCACAATGACAGAATTTATATTGAATAACAATACATATTTAGAAAGTGTTCATTTTTATGGCTCCATTTTGCCAAGTCGTCCCCATTTCCCTTACTAGATGGCCACTAGAACACACAAGTTCTTGTACTCTTAACTACTAGTATCAGCTCTTAGATCACACATCACAGCCATTGTATCTATATGTTTGTATACATGTTGGTTTTAGAATGGCTCTGAAAGGGTTAAAGAAGCCATAGTGAAGTTCAGAAAGGACTGACCAGTGACAGGGTTAGACAGTTGAAAGCGGTCACAGGGGTAGCCCCCTGTGTATGGACAAACGACTGGAGATGCCTGGGAGCTCAGCCACAGGGCTGTAGTGTCGAGGTGGGCCTGAGGTTTGAGTGAAGTTGCAGGGGTGAGAAGCAGGAGTTTGGATACCAGGAAAGCAAGGTCCATGACTCAGCTAGGAACAGATACAGCAAGTCACACAGGCCATTTTAACCGTGGGAAGTAAACTGAGCTGAAGCCCTTGGGACAGTCAAAAGTTGTCTGCCTCCTGAATCCTTGGCTCACACACCAGGTGGTTAGATGACTGGTCAATAAGGGCTGTCAATGCCAGTGTTAGGTGGCCACCTACCTATGCTGTGTCCAGGTAACAGTGTTATACCCCTCTTGAGTGTGGTGTGTTCCATAAGTTCTCAGGTCTGATTTTTCTAGTATGATTTTAGTGCCTTATGTATTCACATGGCCAGCTTTAGCTACTGTTCTATTACTGTGAAGAAACACCATGACCAAGACAACTTCTAGAAGAAGGCATTTCATGGGTGGGGAGGGCTTGCCTACAGTTTCAGAGGGTTGCTCTGTGATCATCATGGCAGGAAACATGGCTGCAGGTAGGCAGGCACGCTGCTAGAGCGTTAACCTGAAAGCGTTCATCTGATCCACAGGCCAACAGGCAGAGAGGAAGAGCAATAAGCCTAACATGGACTTTGGAAATTTCAAAGTCCACACACAGTGACAGACCTCCTCCCACAAGGCCACATCTTTTAATCCTTTCCAAATAGTTTCATTAACTGAGGACTAAGCATTCAAATATGTGAATTTATACAGGTCATGCTCAAACTACCATCTTGGCCCAGTCTACTTTGATAAATGTATAAATTGGTACCTATGTACTTTCAGGAAAATAATCTCTCAGTGTGTACCTTGTGGTGGTTCTGGACACAGGTGGCCATGCCCAAGTGCTCAGAAGGGCATAGAGACACCCTGCATCTCTGTATGTGCACTCAAAATGTAGCCAGACAGTGCTTGTAAAATGAAGTCACATAGGGCAAATCACAGCCTGAAGAACCAGTTTCAGACAATACAGAGTGACTTAGAGCAGGGCACGGCTGATCTCAATATGAATTGTGCGGTTTTATTGGGTTATGTATTTCCATTATTAAAACTGCAGGCACATGCTATGTTTGGCTCAAATTTTAGTAGAAATTGCTAGTTTTTTTTTTTTTTTCCAAATGGCCATGCTAAAATTTCCAATACAAAATGAGATTTCTTTACTTGGCCAACACTAGGCATTAATAGATTAATATTAATCTTAAGTCAGTCTATTGAGTAGGTGAACATCTAAGTATGTTTAAATTTGTATTTTTCATTAATATCTTGTAGAAGTCCCCTTTTGGTTTTGCTCTTCTGGATACCCTGCCCTAGGTTCTCTTTTTTTAAAAGTTTTTAGCTATTTTGTTATTGCATTATCTGCTTGCTACATATTATTTCAAAGGATATCACTTATATATTCTAATTTCATCCTCTGTGAGAATACTAGAAAATGTCATCTTTAAATCTCTGATTTTATTTAGCACCCTCAGTATTTTCTCAAGAGATATCCTCCATTTCAATGAGTTCCTCAATTGATGTCTTCTTTAATAAATCTTCATTACAAAGCCAGAAGTTATTTATCTATGTTGTTTTTAAATACTGTATTGTACTTCATCTCACCTGGAATTGATATTTTTGTGTAGTTTGCATTTGGCTTCCTTATTTTTAAGAGAAAAACTAGCTCTGGAGCCCTTTATTATTATCTTTTGCCCCATTTAGTGGTATTACCATTGCCACAAACCAAGTGCCTTTAGGTAGTAATATCCTCTTTGAGACTTTTCTATTCTGCTTGACTATTTTACTTGATCTTGTGCCAATACATTGAGTATATAAATTACTGTGGACTAACATAGACTCCCAACTGCTAGAGTGGATTCTCCAGCTTCATCATTTGTCTATGTAAATATGAAAGTCAGGTTATTAATTGCTATTAAATTTTTGGTGTAATCTGATTTAGAATGGCATTGAATTCATAAATCAATTTGAACATAATTGGTACTTAAAATAATTTTGGTCTTTCAGTTGTGACTGTGGCCTATTTTTCAATTTAGTCATACATTTTTAAAAATTAACATTCATTTATTTATTTATTTACCTATTTGTGTATGTGTGCATGTGTTTGTACGTGCATGGGCAAGTATGTGTGCCTATGTGTGCCAGACTGTATGTGTGGTAGTTATAGAGTTGTTTTTCTCTTTCCATCATGTAGGTACTGAGGATTCAATACATGTTATCAGCCTTGGTGGTAAGACCTTTATATGTTGAGCTATCTTGCCAGCCCAAGTCTTAAAATTTCTCTTAATGATGTTTTAAGTTTTTTGTGTGAAGACATTGTATGTCTTCTGTTAAATTTATTGTTGGGTGTTTGCTTTCTTCTATTTTAAGTATTATAACTTCCTCAGTTTGGTTTCTAACTCAGGTGTTAGAATAGAAATATAATTGATTTGTTCATGTTGACTGATAGGCAGGATGTCTCAGCTGTCTCAATCTAGCCCTGAAGGATTCCCGGAGAGCTACTGATCTTTGGTCTACATTGAAATCCCAAAGACGTTGATTCTAACACTGGCAAAGGAATAGAGGAAAACTTTCCAAAGAGAGTAAGGGCAAACAGGCAAAAAGCAAAATTTTTGTCTCCCCAATTCTTTAATGTGAGTGGCCACCACAAATTATGAAGCATACTAAGGGGTTGGAGGTCCCATCTTTCCAATAATCTGAATAAGAAAATACCTCACAAGAGTGCCCAGTTGCTAGGATTCTACTTGACTGCTGATGTTCTCAAGTTGACAACCAAGGTTAGCCATCGCACCTACCCTCTGTGAATGACACCTTGGCCAAGATAGGGTCTCCTGGATGGTTTTAAAATGGAGAGAGCATGCTGAGCACTATCAAGCATGCATTAATCCATTGCTCTCTACTCTCTACTATGGATGCAATAGGAATAGCTGCTTAATCCTGCCATTATGACTTTCTGTAATGATGGACTATAATCTGTAAGTGTGAGCCAAATTAATCCCTTCCCCCTCTTAAGCTGCTTTTTGTCAAGGTATTTTATCACAGCAACAAGAAAGGAAATAAAAATAATAAACTCAGTTATGTTCTTTAATGATGACTCTTTTAATTCATTTAAGTCCTCCCATAAAAGCTGTTAGTGACATCTTTGGAATATTTCATATGGATTTTCTGCATAAGTTTAGAATGTATTATTACTATCAAAACCATACACTGTTTGTAATAGTCTGAGGCATTTTTATCCTGGAAAATTTTATATTTCTACAAGCTTTTGTCCAAAATGATGCCTTATGCTTTAGCATTTGCATACTATCTCATATATATATATATATATATATATATATATATATATATATATATATATAAGTATATATATATACTTATAGCCTATTGTTAGATCTTTGAATTACTTCCAATATATTTTTTAAATACTAAAACTATTAAATTTTAAAAATATTGTTATAAGAACACAATTCAACATGTGCTTTTGAACATATCAGATAACATTTCTCAAAAACACCATTATAGAGCCAAATTGCTAGCAAAGATGATTTTTTCTTAACAGATACTTTTTCCCCATTGTAGTAGCCACTTGTCTTGTTACTATGACAAAATACTCTAGCAGAAGCATCTTAAGTAAGAAAGGGTTTATTTTTCTCACAGTTCCAGTGTACAGTCTTCTGTAGAGAAGCCATGGTTGTAGGAATTTAAGGGATCTAGTGCCTTGCATTTGCTGTGATGAACCAGAGAACAATGAATGCTTGGTTCAGCTAACTTTTTCTTTCCTTTTGTGTGTGTGCTTAAATTTATTAATTATTTTATTATTACTAATTCTCTTTAAATTAATAAATTGAACTATTATTAAATCATTTCTCCCTTCTCTTTCCTCACTCTGCTCTTTCCCATGGAATACCCCTTTATTCCCTCTT
Source organism: Onychomys torridus (assembly GCF_903995425.1). Classification (NCBI taxonomy): domain Eukaryota; kingdom Metazoa; phylum Chordata; class Mammalia; order Rodentia; family Cricetidae; genus Onychomys; species Onychomys torridus. Next base: position 56,850,601 of record NC_050458.1, read on the forward strand.
GAAATCATGCTTCTTTTTCTTTAGTTGTTATGCCTAAATATATAAATACAACCTGCTCATTTTGTTTAGTGTTATTTGTATGTATATGATTTCGGGCGTGATTATTTGGTATAGGTTAATCAAATAAGGGTCTCACCCCTAGGGAAGAGTGTTTCTCCCACTCTCAGAATTCCTTAGTTACCTGTAGCTCTTTGTTTATGGGTTGGGCCTCATGAGATTTCTCCCTTCTATCTTAACATGTGTTTTATACTTATAACAATATTGTTTAGGCAGCTATATTTTTGAGACAGCATGAGTGTAGCAAGCTACACTGTGGTTCTGGAATGTCTTGATATCTGAAATGCTAATCCTCCCAGCATTTTCCTTACCTTACTGCCCTACCCTTTTCTTTCTCTCACCCTAGATCTGAATGGAAACAGTGAATGCTATCCTGTCTTAAAATTTCCTACACCAATCAAATTAGTCAATTATCTTTAAATTCAACCTCATTCAACTTCCCAGGACATACATAGGAAGAAGCCATATCCTTTACTAAAATGGCACGTGAATGGCTCCTACCTCAACTTTTAATAGAATCATTGTTCTCTGAAACCTCATCAACTAGAGCTCCTGTATTTCTCTCAGCATTCTTGTCTTTCAAGCCCCAGCCAGAATAGTCCATTAAGCTCTACAGACAGCACTTAAAGGCTTTTCTCTCCCTGAATTCCATACTCTTCCCCATTCCTCCTACAAACTAGTTCCAAAGACCTAAGAACCACATAGTCAGGGTGACCACAGCAAACGTCTACTTCTTGGAGACCAATTTTCTCTATCACTTACTTATTATTTGTTGCTGTGACAACTTCAATAAGGAGGAACATTCCACTTTGACAGTGGGGCTGTGGTGGCAAGAACTTGAGGCAACTCAGCACATTGCATCTGTGATTAGGAACCAGAGCAAGGTGGATGCTAATGAAAGCTAAAGCTTGACAAATGGTTTGGTGCACAAAGAGTTACTATAGGTGGAAGCAAAGAACAAGCGTTGCTAGTTGAAACAACAGAAATGTATCTGATATACATTGGAGCATCCATCATATGGTAGCAAGACCCGTGACTAGGGAAGAGAAGATGGAGATGCAGAAAAGTCTCCCTGTGCAGCAGTCATTCCAAGTAAGGGCATAATTTAATCAGATTTTATAAAGTGTTTTCTGAGGATTTAATGAAGCAAAACAGAGACTATTGCTATGCAAGTCATTTTGCAATTTTACAAATTTAAAGAAGTCGAACCCTGGCATGAAAAAAGCATGTTTTGACTATTAATGATAGGAAAACTTGCCACACAATTACCAGACCCAAACCTTCCACATCACCCCTTTTTAATATACTGTAATATTCTCATTGTTGACTTGCTTTTGCTGGAAGATGCATTGTAAGTAACTGATAAAAGTTTGTTCAGTGATTAGTAAAGAGAATTATGTGCTGACTGATCTTTTTTTTTTTTTTAACATAGCTTCTTGAGAGCTTGCTTTGTGCTAAGACAGACACACCATTTTTGAAGTTATAGAGAAGTTCATCACTGGCTTTAGCTGAGGTCACCACTATCTTTATTTTATGATTAATATGGTCTCCTGTTGGCATACAAGCCTAGTTATTATAAGAGCATATAGAGCAGTCCCAACATTACTAAACTGCTGAAAAGAGGATTTAAGAGATATTTTATAAATTTAAAATATTAATATATAATATATATGTATTTATATAATGATATTTTTCTGGAGCTCACTGTGTCTATGACCAAATGAAGAGTGTTTTCTTGTCTTACTTTTACTTTGGTAAAGTAACTAGTTCTAAAGAGGAAGACACACTATTGCTATTAACCCAAATGTTTTTGTCACCATGAAACATGCTCAGAGAACCTCTGTATATATTTGCCATAAAAATTTATTTTCTGATACTTTGCTGAGAGCATATTTGGAGCAGCCACACGGTGTCATGGACATGCAGTGACTTTGATCAATGTTACACTTGTTTGTTTATTATTTCCCTTTTCCATTTAGAGTCACCATTTTTCACAGAAACGCCTTGCAGAGGAATAGGCACAGCACAGGTCATTTTTGTAGCATTCAGAAACAATTGTATTCTTCAGAAATGGTGCTAACTAGTTATTTGTTTCACCAGAGGATTAAAATTCCTCAGGAGGATTTTTATCTCACCCAGGGAATACTTGTCATTGAAATTGCTTGCAATGTCCTTTCACTTGACACTACTATTTGTAAGTGGATTTATTATTTCCAGTACTAGTTGCCATGGATCTTTTGTTCTCATGTGTCTATTTCATTTATATAAATGGCATGGGTCTGAGGTAGGGCAAGTGCTCTTATTGATGGGTGTTAATGGAGGATGATTCCTTCTGTATCAAATCAGAACTCCTCTCAATGTGTTTTAATAATGGATTTTAGAGAGTTCTGTGTAAAACATGTTGACTGATGGGCTGTAAAGCAGCATTGTTTTTCATTCATAAAATTCACTTGTGATTGTAAAGAATTGAGAGTCCTGACTCTTAGCATTACAGAGATCTAGAATGAAGAATGGGGTTATTGAGCACTCCTGGTTTATTTTGGCATATTTCAACGAATTAATACTTCTATTACTGTGGAATAGCTATCCTCTCACCAAGAAACCAAAGGCATTTGAGTAACGGACATAGTGTATACACAATTCATTTGGTGTGGCATTTTTAAGGTTCCTTGTGTTTAACAGGTACAATAAGATAATTAGTTTTTATAGAGAATACTGAAGAGCAATACAGACTAAATGCTGTATACAATATATAGATAAAATAAGTAAAATGTCAGTATAATGTCCAACCCAATCCTCTTTGCTTTATTCTCATGTGTCCTGTTAGGAAGTTATGTGTCTTCTTAGTATTTGGTACTTTGGTCAAGTCTTATTATTCAAAATAAGAATTATCTTTGTTTTTCCTAGTATTTTCAGATTGGACTCTGGTCTTTGATGAAGGTCAATGGCCTTCTTGAACTCAGGTTTTTGGGCTTGCTAGGAAGATTTCCTTTTCACTCACCATTGATACAGTATGAAATGGGATGATCATGGTCGTCTTTTACTGCTAGAACTGGGGTCTACACAAAGGATATAAGGTTACAAAGTTTTTTTGATTATTCATGTAGTGTCTTTTTATTTTTAAGGAAAATGATAATTGACTAAGCATTGAATGTTAATTTTTTTATTTTATTTTTGGTATCTGAGTGTTTTTCCTGCATATAGATTAGTATACCCCATGCATGCTTGGTGCCAGTTGAGGTCAGATGAGGTTGTTAGTTTCCTTAATATTGAAGTTACAAACAGTAGTGAGATACTGTGTTGGTGCTGGTAATTGAACCTGGATCTTCTGCAAGAGCAACAAGCATTCTTAACCACTCAGCTAATTCTCCAGCTCCGGATGCTAATTTTAAACATGAGTAAGCCTAGGGGAGTCATACAACTTAGGATTTCTAGAATTAGCTGATGGGAGAAAAGCAACTATAAAATTTCACACATTCATGTATTTATGAATAATAGTACTTCTCATCATTCCAACCAAGGCATGATCAAAGTGCTGATTAATAATAAAATCATTCCACACATCTTTATTAGAAATAAAAAAAGATATAGGCACATATGTAATTATTCCTCCTTTACCACAGAATGTTCTCATCTCTCAACATTTGTTCAAATCAACAGTATGCTACTTAAGGAATGGTGTTTCGATCTATTAAACATGTGGCAGATCACTTTGCCTTAGGAGATACTGAGGTTGTCAAGAGCTCTAATGTGAATTTCTTTGTAGACATATTTTAAAACACTCTGTAAAGCAAGCAAATGCACAAGTTTCTTTCCACAATCTGAAGTGAGCAAACATGTAATATTCTACAGCTTTCCCCGAGCTTGGATTTTATGCTCTCCAGTTCTTGGGGAATTCTGATTGCCTCAGGGCCTGCTAAAGGGGAATATGATTGCAGTACCATTCTGTATGCAATACACTAAAAAAAAAAAAATGGACTGCAAGTGTTCTATTTCCAATGCAAGAAATAAGTATTGATCGGTTGAAACCAGAACCTCTTCAAGCCCACATGGTCATTTGCCAGCTGACTAAAGAAATTCTCTCAGCATGGAAATGATTTTGTAAGCATTTTGTGGAGAAATGAAAAATAGATGCAGAAAGGAATGAGATAAGAATACATGACAGCATGGATTGTGAACTGCATTTTCATTTCCTGTAACTATCCTCTAAGTCTGTGATTCTTAAACATGAATGTGTATTAAGTGTCAGAAGAATTGATTGTTGAAACAGGTTCTGAGGACCTACAATTCAGTAGGTCTGGAGTGACACTGATAATTTGTATTCAAAAAAGCTAACACTGCCTTTTGAGAGCCCTTTGGAGATGACTGCCCTAAATACATTTTGTTCTAATGATGCTTGATTGGCTGGTAACTTTTAATGATAACTCCACCAAGGATATCAACTAATGAGAAAAACAAAAGAACAAAACATCTTATTTTAGATATTGAGTGATGTCACATTAGCAAGATTTCATTCCTTGGCTTAATATAACTAATACATCTTTCCTACTGTTATAAATCAGCACAAGGAATATTCCAGAGCATGATTTGATTACACTTGCATTGGAGAAAATATTGAATGTTTTTGTTGCTGTTAAGAAGCAAATCTATGAGTGTCTCATGTTTTTATTACAGTCAATCATGGAGGAGAGCTAATGAAAGGGCCCTGATGTGTTCTCATTAGCTAACTTCAAATGCAGTCCAGTAGTTAGACACGAGAGAGGTGAATGTAATTTGCCATGGTAAATAACTAGTAAATACACTTTGGGGATTGTGGTAAAATTCACAAGCATTTCTGGTATTTTGAAGATCTGTTAGGATAGATGGGAGTTATTAAATCTCCTGGAAAACAATACCTATGACCCCTGTGCACCACTCAGATATTCACATTGATTTTGAAGAGGGGCTTGACATGGAGGCTCATAGAGAAGGAGAGAAGTAAAGAGAGAGGTGCTAAGGTTTCTGGAGATCTACTTTGCCATGTGAGTTTCAGTACAAGATATTTTATAAACATTTGTCTCTAAATTCATATACTCACATAAGAGATTCTGCCCCTCTCTCACACAAGAGAGTTTAAGAAAGGAGATTTGAAGGAAGGATAATTTTTTTTTTTTTTTTACCATGGCAAGTTGTTTTTCAGTGGATAAATAATAACTGGCCATTAGGGCATAGTCTGGAGTGACTCACAGTTATTCCTTCTCCTCTATTTGTAGGAGTACAAAACACACCTCCCTGTCTCCCTAGCTCCCTGTCTGTCTGCCTCTCTCGTTCTCACTCACATGTGTGCACACATGTGTGAACAAAGTTACAACTTAACCTATTGCATTTAAAACCCATTCAATTAAAAATTTAGCTTTCTCATTTTTAGGATATAATACATACCTTACGTACAGAGAAATTGAATTTAACTAACCAACTGTAAATCTTATTAAAGAATAATAATACAGACCTAAATGGGCAAATCTAATGTAAAAATGTACAGGTACAATGACATTTTGAAAAATGTCAGTTCTTCTGAAGAAACACTGAAGAAGTTTCCTCCCTATTCCAGAGACCCCATATGTGCAGATGTGATGCTATTTGGCTGTGCTTCTGGCTGTAACAGTTCTACTTAACCTAACAGAAGAAAAGCTGCAAAGAGAGAGTAAATAGTTAGCTGTGAAACTGTTTTCCTCACACAACTGTGTAATGGTCCTTAAAAGAGCAGGCTTAAAAGAGAAGTTCTGAAGGACATATTAGGATGATTTATGCTTGCAAATGGTGAAATCCTGTTGACAGAAAGAAACTCTCCCTGCTTATTTGTGAATCTGCACAGCTAGAAAGATTAAGTAGGAATCATTCTAAAATGCTCCCACTAAATAAGTCAGTACTGGATGAGAATGATGGGAAGGTGAATTAGTAGTTGTGATTTAAAATTAAAGACAGTTGTATTATCAGACTATGGTAATTTAGAAGGCCTTATGTATACAATACCCTATATAGCCATCATGAAATTCTCTTAGTTGCAAATTTGCTATATATTTTCTGGTATCTTTCATAAGAAATATCATTTGTGGTGTGTGTGTGTGTGTGTGTGTGTGTGTGTGTGTGTGTGTGTGTGTGTTCCTGTGTGTGCAGATATGTATGTGTGCTCATGTGTGTGTGTGTGTTCATGTGGAAGCCAGAGGACAACCTTGGCTCTCATTCATCAAATACTGTCCATTTTTAAAAAAATTGGAGATAGGGGTTTTCACTGGCTTTGTATTTACCAAGTATGATAAACTGGCTGGCCAATGAGCCCCAGGCCCCTGGGATCCACATGTCTTTGCCTCCCCCAGCACTGGGATTACAAGCATTTGCCACCATCCCTGTATTTTCTTTACATAAGTTCAGGGGTCAAATTTATGTCTTCATGATTAAAACCCTTTAACCACTGTACTGTCACCACAAACCCATAAGCCCCTTGCAGCAGGGAGACTGTTTAAACTTGATCATCTAAGCATGTAAATAGAAGTACCAGAGCAGTGAAAAGAGCCTTCAATGTGGAATTTGAAGGAGAACCTGGACTACACTCAATGGGAAACTGTGGGGCTCAACTTATTTCTTTGTGCTCTGAGATCAATACAGTGTAACATGTTTCCTTTAATACTATATGATTCAGGTAAAACATATAACAGAGCTGCTGCACAACTGCACATCTTAGTTGGACAACAGAGTGTTTATGAAACTTTTTAGTAGAAAGAATAAACATTGCAGAGAGATCAAGCTAGCTGAATTTATCACTTTCTCACTCAGTAACACGGCTTTCTTTGACTACTCCCAAATCACTATATGTGTTTCTATAACTTTATGTCTAAGAAATGCCACTTTCAAAGGGTAAGTTTAGAAAAGTAAATCAATTAGCAGTAGTTTCTTGGCTTTAGCAGTAGCTGTTTGCATTAACTTATTTCACTGTAGAATACAGTATAAATTAAAAATTACTAGATACTCAAAGGTTTGTGTGCATGTGTCTTACACATAATATTAGAGTGTACTACCAAAAGATGAGGACCAGATACCATCTAGTTTGTATGAGTTCTGCAGTTTTTGAGAATGGAATTTTCCTTGTAATGCAAAGGCAATATGGCTGCCAGGTAACTGTGTCCTTTTATAAACACCTTTAAAAGTTAAAGGCCATAACAAAAGTTGTTGATAGTATATATCACCATCCTTTCATAAATAATACTGGGTAATTTATTTCTTCCTATGATTATGTAAAATTCAAAGAGAAGGAAAACCTATTTTTCCCCTTTGGGAGTAGAACTGAATCAGTTAGCTGCTCCCCCATCTCTTCTTCCGGTTCTATCATTAGGATTCACTTGAATGTCCTCATTTGTCAAACATGTGCACTTCAGAAGACAGCAGGATGCATAGCTTTGCGTCTGAGCCCTGCTCCACAGAAAACAAATCTCATTTTCTATTATTTTCTGTAATGTTTTCTAAGCAAGAAAATCAGTGAAGTAAGCTGTATAGAACACTCAAGACCAGCTCTGTTTCCTTTATGTTGACTTTTTCATGGCTTTCAAATTCTTTTCATGTTATATCAGAACTCTAAAAATATCATTTTATGTTCTTTGCCAAGGGAGACATATCATGGAAAAGTTGACTTTGATACTCACATCAAAACTTCACAGATTTATTTATGAAACTTCTGCAAAAGATGTTGTTTGTGGGACTTAATTATATAACATTGATTAAAGCACGGAAGAGCAACAGAATCCTCCCTCAGCTAACAAAGCCCCCATTGTGGATGTATGCCAGGCATGAAAGCTTCACAACCTCACCTTTCCCTTCTGCTGATTCTGTATTCAAGCCACATGAGCTGTTTCATGACTCATTAGATGACCGAATCTGGTCTTGGTCTGAACTCATCTAATTATGTACTCTGTTCTGTATCGGTTTAAGACAGATGTATCATATTTATGCTACCTGTTATAAGTAGTACTAATTTATACAGAAATACAAATTATAGTTTGCTAACACAGATATCTAGCCTTCCAGAACTTTGTGAATTCTATATCTGTGTCTAAAATACTTCTGGCCTAATGTGCTTTGGAAAATGGATGATAGGACCTTACTAGATATTGCCCTATCCTCAAACATCTAGTACTCTGTTGAGGTGTAAACACAGTCCTTAGTCACTGTCAAACATGAATACTGGTTGCTCATCCATTGGCAGGTAGACACACATAACACTTGAACACACATCTAAACCTATAGACATGCGATATTTATAATGTGGATTTTGTAGTAGTGTGAAAATTACTGCTGGTTTAGAGTAAGTTTGGTTCATAAAATGTTTTGGAGGATAACAAACCTTTAAATTTATTTTTCAGTAGCATTAAACAACACCACAGCTAGAAAGGACTGTGTGTACATGTGCTGAGTAGACTGAAGACTACCCATTTAAAAGAAATCTGGTTTGAGGAGAGAACAGTCTAATGAGTTTAAAACAAAGATCTGAACATAATACCATTGGCTCTTAATCTAGTTCTGTTCTTCTTAAGGCAAGTTTCCTAAAATCTCTAGCTCTGCTTATTATCTGCACAATCATAACCACGAGGCAAGGCTAGCATTGGCTAATGTCTGTGCTGGAGGGTGCCTGCTATAGGAAGCAGCCCAGAAATGTTGCTTGTTATAATGCTCTTTCCGTGCAAACATGAGGATAATCATATTATTGTATAACAGAATTATACATAATTAATTCTCAGCCATTCAAGAGTTTCCGTTACATATTAGATTTCCTATTGATAGGTCAAATAATTCCATGATTTTAAAATGCTGCCATCTGTAATAACTAAGGCATTTGTCCAGTGAGCAGCCTTATCAATCACTCTCAGCATGCACAGGAAAGCCTCTTGGATGATTCATATGAGGTTTTGAGATTTAACTTAAAGAATTTCCTGAGAAAGTATTAGAAGCTGGAATTGAGTAGAAGATGGCTTTGTTGCTACTATGTGGGGCATTGAACTCTGAGCTTTGAAAGAAACTGCATCTAGATATGACTTTTTCAGTAGATAGGACTTTTTAAGCACATTATGTTGTGAAACACTTTCTGTATTGTTAATGGAATTACTCTTGATTGATTCCACATTTTATGGCTCTGCTATTCAGTATGTGCATGAGGTGTTTGAACCCATTGCCTTATGAACATCTTACTGCCATAAACAACTGAATATGAAGACAGGGAAGTAAGACAGTGGGTGATATTTCAGCTGGAAATTCTGATATCTCTACCAGGTATGTGAAGTGACCAAGAATATGTATGTCCCTATCTATCTATCTATCTATCTATCTATCTATCTATCTATCTATCTACCTATCTATCTATCTATCTATCTATCTACCTCTCTATCTATAAATCATCTATCTATCATTTCTGACACATGATGTAGCCCCAAGCTATCTTTGAACTCTTTGTGTAGCTCAGAACAACTTTGAATGTGCAAGACACCTGTAAGGATTATAGATATGAGCCACCATGTCTGACACTCTGTGTCTTAAAATGGCCTTGAGTTTCTACAAGACAATCCATCAGGCAAGAAATCTGGCCCAGCAAAATACTGGCATTTTTTTTTTAAACAATGGAGGGGTAAAAGAAGATGCAACTTTAACCAAGACTGCCAGAGTTGGCTTAATTTTGTTCTATCATCATCACAAGCTGCTTTGCATCCTGCTTAGCAAGGTGGCAACCAAACAGATTTTCAAAACATTCTTCTGGTTTTAATGTAGATTTGGAAAAACACAGGAGATTTAGGGGCAGAACCTGTCTCACCGTGAAATACTGAAAATACAAACTTTCCTGTTATCATGAGGAATATACATGGTTTACTTTGTCTTAGAAGATAAAGACATAATTTCAAAATACAGCAGAATGTGGGCTAGAGAGATGGCTCAGTGGTGAAGAGCACTTGTTGCTCTTGCAGAGAACCTGGGTTCTGTTCCTAGCACTTTCATGTTGGCTTACAAACATCTGGAAATCTAGTTCCAGGGGACCTGATACCATTTTCTGACTTTTCCTACACTCACACAGGCAAATGACTCACACATATAGAATAAATGTGTAGAATATAGAACAAACAACCCATTTATGCATGGATGATTACAACACCTGCTAGAACATGTTACAGTGGCAACCAAAATAAATCAAAAGCAGAGTGGTCCAATTAAGTCCAGATGAGAACATGGTGTAATGAGAGACCAAGCAAGTGAAAACAACAAGAGCAAAGAAACAAGTGAAAACCCCGAACCCAAAGGTCAGCTGAGAACCCTGGTGGGATTCACCTTGCTGCGGAGGTGGGCAAGAAGTCCAGGTTCTCCATCACTCACAAAACACAGAAAGAGACCCAAAACCGCAGACAGACAAGTGGTAACTACCACAACAGCCTTGTTTTGACTCAGCTTGATTAACCTCATTCATTTAAAGAGTTAATCTTTACATTAAATTAAATTTATCATTACTGTGCTTGGAGAGCATGAGTGTGTGTGTGTGTGTGTGTGTGTGTGTGTGTGTGTGTGTGTGTGTGTGTGATGCCATGGTGTGCATATGGAAATCAGAGGACAATTGTGTGGAGTCGGTTCTCCCCTTCACATTTACGTGGGTTCCAGGTATCAAACTCAGGCTATGAGGCTTTCACAAACTTCTTACCTGTGGCGCCATCTCTCTAGCCTCAGGCTGAAAATTCCCAACATGAAGCCTCTGATTCCTCTTCTCTTGGATTTACCTTAGAAAGCTTCTCTCTCCCCTCTCCCTCCCTCCCTCCCTCCCTCCCTCCCTCTCTCTCTCTCTCTCTCTCTAACTCTTATCTCAACTTCTTTCCAGTTTTCTCTCTAAGGACCTGGACTTTTCCCTTTGACATGTCATTGAAGACAATGGTAGCCTCCGCTGCTCTCTGTGTTGGAACTTAAGCTCCTTATTTCAGTGAATGCCTAATCACACTTACCCCCCCCACCCACAGCATCAAAAGCTTTTCCCTTGGCCCACTGTAGGTCTAGATATGCCCCAACCTTGAGTTTAGTGATGCTCAGTTCTGTCTCCTTCAGCTCCAGCCTCTTGAACAGTGCTTTTGTTTCTTCTTGACTGTTTAAATTTATCCAGTCCAAATGTGTTTGACACATGTAGGCTAGATTCTTTGCGATTCATTAGTGTGTTTTGAAAATAGGTACCCAACAACAATAACAACAAAAAATTTACCAAAAAAGACCCCTAGAACCAAAGACAAAACCACAGAACCAAACAACCACACTTAACAAATTCATAGCAAACTGAAAAGAAATAACAATTTGAAATATTAAGAGAAAAAATTATTTATTATTAAGAATTTTTTTTTTCTGGAGCTGAGGACCAAACCCAGGGCCTTGTGCTTGGTAGGCAAGTGCTCTACCACTGAGCTAAATCCCCAACCCCTATTAAGAATTTTTTATTCATTTTACATACCAATCACAGATCCCCCTCTTCCCTCCTCCCACCCTCCAGCCTTCCTCACCAACCCACCCTCCATTCCCTCCTACAAGAGGGTAAGGCCTCCCATGGGGAGGTACATTTAGTAAAGGCAAGTCCAAGCCCCTACCCATGCCTCAAGGCTGTGGGAGGTGTTCCCACCATAGGCAATGGGCTCCCAAAAGCCTGCTCATGCACCAGATATGTATCTTGATCCCACTGCCGGGTGGCCCCTTAGGCTGATCAAGCTATACAACAGTCTCTCTTATTCAGAGGGCCTAGTCCAGTCCTGTGGAGGCTCCACAGCTGTTGGTCTAAAATTCTTGAGTTCCCACTAGTTTGGGATCATGATCTTGATGCCCCTTTCTCATAGAATTCCTTTTTTCTCTCTTCAACTGGACTCCTGGAGCTCGATGTGGCAGGAGAAAATGTTTCATGACTTCAAGGAATTCTTGAGTAGGCCAAGTGTTTGAATAAAAAAAAAAATCAAAAGGAATCAGTACCTACACCTAACTCTCTTATGTTTCAATGCTAAAAATATTTAAAATTAGTATTTAGGCAAAGGGGAAGAAAATGGCAAATTAAGACTGAATAGATGAGAAACAGAACACAAATAATATAAATATGAAGCGACAGAATTACAAAAAGATTTTGTAAAAATCAAAACAGTAAAACAATTCCTAAATCACATTCTAGATTAAATCTAAGTGAATATGAAGAAATTTAGTGGAAGAGATAAATAATTTTATTTTTATATCAATAATATCAATAAAAGGTTGATTTAAACATTTTTAAAGTCTCTGTTGGAATGAAAATAATTACCTTCCAAATCAATAGATAAAAAAATAAATAAACAATGGCAAAATGGCTAAAAATGAGCCACATGACAATCTAATTAAAAAAATAAGTAAAAGTAAACATGATGGAATATTTAAAAAAAATTCTATATAGTAATATGAGGGCTGGCAGTACCCTTGCAAGGGCAACATAGTCACAGTAGTTAGAAAAGAAAATGAAAGACGGGAGCAAAAGAAAGGAAATTATGATAGATTCTGTCTATAAGAGAAAGTATAGAAATCACTTATCAAGATGTAAAAATGCAAACGGTATGAGAAAAAGTTGTTATGAAGTGTAATAGGGACAGTCAACACTGAAATACTTAACAGAATTCCAAGCAAAGAGCTCAAAATGAATAGAGAGGGTTAATTTTATAAACAGAATAAAAATTACATCATTGATAAAAATCACCTGGATTCAAAGCAGAAAACATGTATGCAACTTTAATAACATAAATTTAAAATACCTAAATACCAGGAAAACCAAATGATAAATAGATATAAACATATTAGCTTTAGGTGATGGGACTAATATGACAAGCTCATGTATTAAACTTAGTAACTTAAAACTACATTGGGATGGAGAGATTCTGTGGTTAAGAGCACTGGCTGCTCTTCTAGAGGACCTAGGTTCAATTCCCAGCACCCACATGACAGCTCACAACTGTTTGTAACTTCAGTTCCAGTGGATCCGACTCCCTCTCAAAGAAGTACAGGTCAAACACCAACGATGCATATAAAACAATTAAAAACTAAAAATCAAAACAAAACTACCTCATCTTTATATAACTACATCTCTAAACAAAACCCATCCCATAGAATTTTTAAACTCTTCAAGAAGCAATTACAACACATACTATACTCTACATCCATGTACAATAAAAATAAGGTTTTTTTAATCACATGAAAATATCTATTGAATTATCTAGGGTTTACTAGAAATAACTGAGTGATCAAGGGAATGAATGCACTCTGAAAAATACTTGTGGGAAATGAGGGAACTAGACCAGAGTGAGACATTTCTGAAGGCTAGCCTTGGTGACTACTGATAAGAACACTGCTCAATAAGTGAACCTGTACAGATACACTGCCTCAAACAAGGAGGTCCAGGTATTTGCCCTATGAGAAACACCCTGTGGTGGCCCACAAAGGCTATCTAGTAAGACCTTACTCAGGGTCAGAGAATCTGGGCTTGCTTTACCCAGCAGGGATGCATAATATGATGATTTGACCACGGGCATGATTACCAGGTATTTGGAAGGGTCTACACTTGGCTGTGTGATATGCTTTAATCTTGCAAGGGGGAGGTCTTTTGCCTCTCCCCTTGGCATATTATAAAAAGCCCTTTTGAATAAAGCTCTTGGCAGCTGGGTATTGACCCAGGTCCCTCCTGAAGTTATCTTGTGTCTCTGTTTTTCTCCTCGTTGTCTAGGTCTGTCTTTCTACCTAATATTTCCTTATTCCTCTCTCCTCCACCTAAGAATCCTTTGAAAGGTAGGAGCATATCAGAGCTGGACTCCCATGGACTGCCACTACACCCTTACACTATTGTCTATACATATCATGTTCTTCTGAGCCAAGAACAATGTCTCATTGGTACAGCTGTGAGCTTCTGGCCATGGTGACATGTGCCCTGAACAGTGTAGGACATCTGGATGGGGCTTAACATCCAATTCCTTGCTGCCTATTATGATTAATTTTAGCTACAAGGCTGAGAAAGTCTGATGACAATGATGAGAACATGAAAAACTGTGGAGAGACATTTAACCCTTTGTGCCCCAGGACAGCCTTAAACCTCTCTGCTCCTCTAGCTGTTGTGTCCTTGGTGTGGTTTCATATTTCTTAGACATGAACAGAGGACCAGGGGACAAGCCAACTGTGGTGCACAGAAGCTCTGTGTCTATGGAGCCTTCCTAGAAGGACCACCAAGTATGTGACTTTTAGTCACATACCCATGGTCTGACCTGGTTTGGGAGGATTGGTTGAGATTTTTGTATCTGCCTTGGGCAGGAGGGGAGATAGATGAGAATGGGGGCTTGGAATGGCTCTACATGTGTGGTTGTTGCCAAGTCAATCAACTCTACACATGATGTAAGTGAATCTTAACTCTTCAAAGAACAAATTCAATTCTACTATTTTGTCATACTTGGATAATACCAGAGGAAAAAATATATGCATAATTTGGTAATAAGCCCGAGATATGCTGAGTAGGTACAATAAGTACTTTAACTATTTGTTTCCTTAAGAATCAAGAATGCACAAAACACTGTAAGTTTAAAATGGTCAAACATGAATTATTTAGAAGACACACTTGGATACCAAGTGCCTCCATCTGCTGAGCATCTCACTGGCCCTTGCAATTTAGTTTTCAGATAACAAAAGTCAAATTGAAATGAAAATAATAATATGATCCAGGTCTTCTAAACACAATTAAAAAATAAATGTTAAAAAAAATGGAAGGATGCTGGGAGTAGTGATACATGCTTTTTAGGTCCAGCAGACAGGATCTCACATATTGCCCTGGCTGTCCTGAAACCCCCTTTTTCGCCAGGTCTGCCTTGAATTCACAGCTACCCATCTGTCTCTGCACTCTGAGAACTGGTATTAAACAGATGCACACCCATGCCTAGCAGCCCAAATGCTTTTGAGACAGAGGCATTTCAAAGCCAACGTGGTCCATAGAAAGTTCCAAGCTAGCTAAAGCTACATGGAAAGACTTTGTATCAAAAAAAGGTTTCTTTTAGATACATTGAAGTTAATAGATATGTTGTTTACAGGAATTTTTCATAAAGTATGTATGGTTAAATATATTTACATGACTGTTGTAGAATATTACTTTAACTAGGCAAAGATGTGTTACATTTGTTTATGCTATGGACTATTTAACTATGTGATGGTGTGTTACATTTGTTTATGCTGAATTTATTTAATTATGAAAAGGTGTGTTGTTTCACCTTGCCTGTCTAAGGCACCTGATTGGTCTAATAAAGAGCTGAATGGCCAATAGCTAGGCAGAAGCTAGGGATGGGATGGGCTGGCAGGAAGAGAGAATAAGTAAAAGGAGAAGAAGAGAGAAGGAGAAGAGAAGAAAGAGGAGAGAATGAGGGAGAAAGAGAGTGAGGCACCCAAGGCCAACCAGGCAGCTGCCAGCCAGTAGAGACAGAGTAGGACGTACAGAAAGAAGGTTAAAAGCTCCAAGGCAAAATGTAGATAAAGAGAAATCTTAAAATAAGAACTAAGATAAGGCAGAACTTCATAACTAGTCATAAGTCTCTGTGTCTTGATTTGGGAGCTGGTTGCTGGCCCCAAAACAAAAAGCCTGCTGCATATGGACTGAATATATAGTATTGCACTACTTATTATCATTGGTGCTTACCAAAAGTAATTTGAAAGTTTGACTGAACAAAGCAACCCAATAGGAGGAAAACAGTCCCAGAAGCAGGCAAAACATGGGCTTTTGCCTTGTCTTACACCTTTTGTCCGCTTTTCTGTCATCTTTTGGAGGCCTGCTCTTTCCTGAAGATCTAAGGGGGGAGGTGGTGGTGGGAGCAGGGAGGAGTGGAAGGAGGGGAAACTGTGGTTAAGATGTATTGTATGAGAGAGTGATCTATTTTCAATAGAAAAGCTGAACTGGAGAGGAAGGTACTACAGTGGTATATTAATGAGGCTGAGCTGTGTGAACTTACAGCTACTGACAAATTCTAATCTTAAAACAGCACCTTCATATGGTGTCATCTAACAAATACAAACATTTCTATAGGCCTCAGTATTTTAACTGTGACATTTGATGAGTGATGAAATCATTATTTAAACTGTCTAAGTTGCAGTTTGGGAACAAAATAAATGTGTAGCATATATGCCTTGCATGTAGTATGTCACTGAGTTCCTGACTCCTAGGGAAAACGCATTTTGTGTAATTATATTCTTGGTGCAGAAAAAAATGGAAACAACATTGAATTAATGACTGAAAAATATTTAGAGTATAAAATGGAAAATTTTAAGTTGCAAATGAGGATAGGTAGGAAAAAATATCACCATTTAATTACTTGTTACATTATGTGAGAGGGTTAAAGTAGTTTTATGCCTATCTTGCTTAATTGAGGCAATTGTTTTTTTCCTAATGTGTTAGGTTATGTGGAGTGTCTGTTGAGGTGATATGAGACGTTATGGCAGCTTTCTGATTGTCTTTTAAAAACCCAGTTAAACTTCAGAAGTGTAATTGTGTGAAAAGTGGTGTCTACTCCTGAAGTAGATGAAGACATGTCTGTGAGAGATCATGCCTGTCCAATGTTGCCTATAGTGCTGCATGGTATTTCAAGCTAAACTAGTGGGTTATGACATCATATGGTTATATTTTTAAAAATGCATTATCTAAACTTCACATTTCTAAAGTGAAATCCTTGACAATCAGGCTGGTGTGCTGCCTGGGAGACTGCAGAGCATCCCTGACTTGAGTTATTTTCTTGTCCACAACAAAGAAGGGTGTAAAGAAATCACCAACTGAGATGGCTGTAGTACAAAATGAGATTGAAATGCACATTTGCTCAGAGATCCCCTTAGTGTCTCTATTGAGGAAAGGCAAGGAGAAGCAGTGAAGTGTCAGTAATTTGCCTACAGTGGTTTTTGTCCAAATGTTTGGATAAACTGGCAGGCATTAATTCTGCAAAAATCCTTCCAAATGATTTCACTGGTGTCAACCCCTCGATCCAATAGCATTCTTTGGCACTCCTCCTTAATACAGAAATGTTGGTTTGGGCTACATAATAATGAATGAAATGAGCATTTTATATCTGTCCTTAAAAATGGATGGATGTCTTTGATGGACACTATAATTTACTTCAAGCCGCTTTTAAGTAATAATAATGAGTGAACTTACGTGCTGCTATTGGCTCTCCTTTCCTCATGAGGTAGATTGATGACTTTGGTTAGTATGCCATGTGTTGGCTTATGGGTCACACTGGTTTTCTTGGACCTACACTCTGTGATCTCCTTTTCCACATTCAAGGATAGTTAGGGTAGAAGTCTTGATACAGTGTAGTTTCTCATAGTTCAGTTAATTTTTTTTGAGAACTTTAGAAAATGTATTTTGAGCATATTTACCCTCACCCCAACTCCTTGTTTTATCACCCTCTCAATCCTCCGATCCTTCTTTCCCACCCAACTTTGAAATCACCTTTTCTTTCCTTCCTTCCTTCCTTCTTTCCTTCCTTCCCTCCCTCCCTCCCTTCTTCCTTCTTTTCTCTTCCTTTCTTTTTCTTTCATTCATTCCTTCTTTCTCTCTCTTTCTTTTCTTCCTTCCCTCCTCCTCCTTTTTTGATTAAGTGCAATTTGTGTTATTCCCAAGCTAATATTAGTATTGAAGCCTGCTCTGCTATGTGACCAGACAACCAGGGGTCACATCATTAAAAAAACAAAAACAAAAACTCCAACTCTCCCTCTTACAGCAGCCCTTACATGCTAAATACCTCAGATTCAAAACTATAGTTTCTTATTCACTTTTACTAAACACTACACTTCCATTTGTTAAATGAACAAAGTAAACCTTAGTGAGATTAGGAGTTATGCTTTCTGTTTAAAGACATAGAAATTAGGTGTGAATTTAGCCTGTACATAAAGGCAGAGCAGTAGATCAACAGAATGTATTTACGAACACTGGAAGATGTATTTAATCATAGTAGATTTTGACTGATATCATACATGATTTGCAAATTTTGAAATACAAACTCCAGTTTCCTTGAGTAGTATGATGACTGGTCACAGAGACCTAATGAACCCAATGAGACCCTGGTTACTACTTCTGTGTTTATTTCAGTCAGAAACAAGTTACTTCAGAACAATGATTGAAATATACATTCCAACTTGGACTCATGATCGGCTGTAAAAATAAAAATAAAAAGCATTTAAAAAAAGAATTTGAAATATATATGGTGGCAAAATTTGACATAATTCAAGGCTTATAGTTTCTTATGATATGATGGTATTCAAACACGTTCAGGTAAGGAGTCCCTTTCCCCTAGAATAACTTGAAGAGGGTCTCAGAACACGAGACAAAGAAGATGGCAGGCTTTGAGAGCACTGGGAAGGATGATGATGACAGCTGTGGGCCTCAGTCCCACCGGTGTCTAGTCAATATTGAACTATGAAGAGACAGCAGAATTTCTCCAGCTTGGACACAAATTATACAATAAATCCTAAATAGTCTACATTTTGAAAGAATACACCTTTACAATTTCATCCCATCTCTTCCCATTGGTACCTCTTTTCCTGCAGTCTTACTTAATGCAGTTTGGGAACTATGTACCTGAGAGTTAGTGTACTAGCTCCCAAGCCATCTCAAACAGGGTTGGTTGATTTGATCCCATCTCTGCAGTTAAAGAAAGGAGTGTCCATTTCATGACCAAGTGGCCTGCAAAATAGCTTTTTAAATGAATGCTTCTTTGATGTTTTGTAATTCTTTTAGTGCACACCAGGGTCCCTCTTTCCTTGGTTTTCCCTGCACCTCTCTGACATTCCCATTAAAGTCTAAAAAAAAAAATGTGTTGACTGATTAACATGGTCCTTTAAAAGCCCCACTAAAAGCCATATTCATGAATCAAAGTCAGCATGCGCCCCTGGTAATTAACTAGACACAATTCGGCTTTGCAAGCTAATCATCTTTTGGCTGCTTTGTGTAATTGCCATCAGTTCAGATACACAAAACAACTGGAGACCACTCAAAAGGAGAGGGAGGTCTAAAGCTAGGGATTAGGCCAACTTCTTCAGCTGGGAACATATTCTGATTAAAATCCTGGAGTATGCAGAAACAAACATTCAACTGATTGATCTTACATTACCACATTTAGTTACACAAAAGCAGTCTATATAAGGTCATACTGCTGGTAGGAGTTGAATGTGAGCACAATATGATAAATTCACCAGGATTTGACATGGGAGGAACAGGAGACTGTTTACATTTCAGGATACTGGGGTCAAGGAGCTCATGGTCTGCACTGAGATGTTCTCAGGTGCCAGGCTCTTACTGTGTGTGATTCTGGAGGCTCTACTTGACTTCTTTCATCTCATTTCTCATTAGGAAAAATAGGAGAAATGACCTAAAGAAGTGTGTACATTTAATAGTTAAAGTGAAAAATTACTTCAGTGACTTGATAGATTCTAAATAACAATCACATATGATTATAATGTTAATGCCATTACTATTTATCACTGTCAAATACAACAATTAATATAGTGTAGAGGCTGCTAGATCTCTCAGTGGACAAAAGCAGTTGCCTGCAGGACTAATATTCTTCCTGAGTTCAAGTTCAGGGCAAGAATGACATGTACCTCAGGCCCCTGAATCTCTTTCTAAGTAGTGGAGGGTGACCTTGAACTTCTGACCATCCTACCTCTACCTCCTACCTGCTGGAATTATAAGTACAGAATACTGTTGAGTTTATTTCACTTAAAGAGTATGAGCACAATTATGCAACAGGGAAATCATATGGATGAATAGTAAAAAAAGAGATCATTTCTTAGGCATAAGATTTTTTGCACAGAGTAAAAGAACATAAACTGAATAAGAAGTTTGGATAAATATTGTGGATCGACTATGCAAAACTCATCATGATACTATCAAAAGCTTCACATGATATTTTGCTTACTTTTTATAGACAAAAATATCTGAGAGAAATGGAGAAATGATTTACCAGTTCAGTAGGAAAAGTCCTTGCTGTGCAGCATGTTAACCTGAGTTTAGATCTCCAGTAACCATGGAAAAGAACAGGCATGGCAGCACATGCCTATCATCCTAGTACAGGGGTGTAGAGGTAGAAGGATCCTTGGGCCTTGGCGACTGGCCAGTCCAGCCAACGTCTGAGCTGTAGGATCAGTGACAGACCCTATCTCATGAGGTGAAGAGTGCCCGAGGAAGATAGCCAATGTTGATCTCTGGCTTCCACATGTACACCTATACACAAATGTGCACACAGATGCAACACACACACACACACACACACACACACACACACACACACAAACACACACACACCACATAATTCACACCCACAACTCTAACACCTCAGCATTCGGTTTTATTCTGTAAATGTCTTTTTAGTAATTAGAGCCATTTGTCACACTGAAAAATGAAAACTGGTATGTTTTATGGATGTTATTTATCTCAGAAGTGCCATACTCTTCTGAGCTAAGCACAATGACCCACAGATGGGTACGGCTATGAACTCCAAGCCATAGAAACACATGTGCTGAACACTGTAGGACATCTGTATGAGGCTTAACAACATCTCATCCTTACTGCCTACTGAGGTTAATTTTAGCTTCAAGGGTGAGAAAGACTGATGACAATGACTAGACATGAGAAGGTGTAGCTGAAGGTTTTCCTGTGTCCCACCCAGTCCGCAGCCACTCAGACCCAAGTAAACACACACACACACACACACACACACACACACACACACACACACACACACGCTTGTATTAATTAAAACTGCTCAGCCATTAGCTCAGGCCTACTACTGACCAGCTCTTACATGTAAACTCAGCCCATTTCTGTTAATCTCTATGTTACCAGGTGTAATGAAAATTTTAAGAAGGAAATATAAGGATAAAAATAATCCACAATTTGGAAAACTAATAAATGAGAACCCATTCCTAGCATTTGAGTCGGGAAGCTTTCCTAAGTAAAATTTAAAAGGCAATAATGAGGAGGAAAGACTATTGAATTTAACAATTCTGGTTGGCAAAGAATACCATTAAAGAACATTTGAAGTCATAGACTGAAAGCAGTTGTAGGAAAAGCCCACACTAGACCCAACAACAGGAAGGCCATGAAAGCTCTGGGAATACCACATGGAAAAAGCAAAGAAGCCGCTCTTCTGCTAGGCTGACTTCA
Source organism: Onychomys torridus (assembly GCF_903995425.1). Taxonomy (NCBI): domain Eukaryota; kingdom Metazoa; phylum Chordata; class Mammalia; order Rodentia; family Cricetidae; genus Onychomys; species Onychomys torridus. The sequence goes on from NC_050458.1 coordinate 56,871,878, forward strand.
GTCCCTTTCTGAATTTGCCTATAGGAGAAGGGTCTAAATATTGACAGATTTATAGGTTTCCAGGTTAAGATGCTACATAATTCTGCATATATGATTACAGGTTTTTTCTTTTCTTTTTTTAAGTTTGCTTTTAATCAGACCATCTTTCAAAGAGTTCTCATGGACTGTGACAAAATGTCAGAAAACTACTTGTTCTTGAAATAGTCAGGCAAGCTGGCCCAATGATATCCCATTACCGCGTGAAATTGTCCCCAAATCTTTGAAATGAACCGTGTAACCTAGCCACAACAGAAGGGTGCCAATAATGCCCCCCTGCTATTTCGTGGTTAAAAGAGCTTCAGGGAAGCTTCATCCATCCTGCCCTTTCACTGCATGGCAACTGCCAAGTTAAGCTCCACAATGGCCTAGTGGTGAGAACTGAAAGCATTTGGGAGGATTGCTATTTCACCATAGCAGCTCCTTGGCTGTAAAGCCGAAAAAAGGTTTACAAAGAGAGGGAAAAAAATCCTGTGACTTTTTTGTAAAGGAGTTTATCTAGGTTAACATGTATTTGATTACTTACTATTTTAGGAATAATACACCTTTCTAGTAGGTGAAGTTTGTTTCTTTTGATTTTTAACTCTTCTGGCATTTCTACATTGTGGCTTTTCCCCTGACCTTTGCTTCTATCCCTAAAGACCTTTTAGGATGTGCTGTTTTCTTATTAGGCTTCTTGACCTTGAGGACTGACTGATGAAAGACATTATACTAATTTGACTCATTCACTAAGGGAGTATCTATTAGGTGTCAGGTATTGAGTTAAGAACTGAAGCATAGTAGATGCACAGTTCATCCCTGATGAGGAAATCACATAGTGAGGAACCAGATCCAGCCCTACACTGGAGGTTGCCATTTGCTAAGATGGATTAGCCGGTAATCAGCCAATAATTTCTTCATGGAGGGGAAGGTGCTAGATTTATGTAGACAACAGAACAAGTTACTCTTCAGGATTGGGAGAGAGAGGGGAAGTGTGGCTTGAGGGATGCATAGAATAGAGTTGAAAAGGACCATATGGGGTGGGCAATGAGAACACACCCTTTTCTGAGCTGTCGAGGTATGCACAAACCGAGGAAATGGAGAAACGACTGAATGTGGTATTTTCCTTCTGTTCAGTGTGACAGGAACCCATGGTGTGGGAAAAGGAGCAGAAGACTAAGTGTAGATGACAGGAAGACTTGCTCCAGGCCCAAGGGCTTTCCTCGTGATAACCATCAGTTTACACGCAATCATGTGGGAGTGGAGTACAAAACAATATTTTGAAAATAACAACTATAAATGTAACACAGGCAGATAGTGTTGCAGTAAAGGCTATTATTTCTGCCACTTACTAGCTATATGATTAAATTACTTATTTGGGGAGCATCATTTTTCCGTGTATAAAGTGATGCTAACATGAACAATTAGTTTAAAGATTAATGGATGCAATACCCATCTAGAATGTGTATTTGCAAAAAGCAAAGCATGAGACATGAATGTATGAAAAGGATGAAAGATGAGGAAGCCACCTCAAGTCCCTCAAGTCCCTCAAGTCCCAGCCTTTCTGGAGTGGAATAGTGCTTATGGGACTAGTCGATTTTTGTTTTCTATTTTTTGTTTGTTTGTTTGTTTGTTTTTTCCCTGGATAAGGCAAAGAAAGAAATAGAGTTTACTACTAGGGTTTCCAGCCTGTGCAAAGGGAAGAGTGACATGCAGGAGGCCAGAGGCGATTGATGGAATTGTTCTTAAGATTTTTATATAAAAGATTGAACAAAAAAAAAAAACATTTTCAGGAAACCTCTGGAATATTTGGTTGCTGTAAGAATGAATATGCAGGACAGACACAGACTGGAAGAGTAGTTGAGAGAGAACAGATGGGAAGTCTAGGTTATTAAAGGGAACTTTCAAGCTACAAGACTAGATATATGTAGTAAAAGACAGAAGGAATTCTTGAGTCTAGTGGGCCCTCTAAAAATTTCCCCCCTTTCATATATACATGTCTTTTGACATTGACATTGGTCCAATCCTGGTTATTCAGTCATTTCAGAAGAGACTGTATCCCAGAAGATATTTTGGTATTCTGCCTCTTACATCTTAGTGCCCCTCTTCTATGATGTGCTTTGAGACACAGATTCAGGAGCTGTGATGTAGATGTTTCTATTGGGACAAGCTCCCACAATCCATTGATCTGTGTATTATGTACAGTTGTGGTTTTCTCTGTTGATCTCATTTGCTGTAAAGTAAGGCTTCTTTGATGTGGGGTTGTAGCTAGCTACCCTTTTCTGTGGGTATAAGAATAAGATTCAGAATATAGTTAGGAAATAAGCTGATCTAGCCAAGTAATGGTCGTAGATTCTTTTCTAATGTCCATGATCTCACTAGCCCCATGAAGCCAGCTAGATTTTCAGCTCCAGGTATAATTTCCCTTCTGTTGAGTTGGCCTTTAGTTCAGTTAGACAATTGTTTGGTCACCACTGACAAGGGAGTGTCATTTACTGCACCTTTACAGATATGCTGCCATCCTGGTCATTGTCATGTTTTATAGATGTTGCAGCTGGCTGGGTAGGATGGTATTGCATAGTATTTTGTGATGCTGTCGAAGCTAGGCTGCAGGAGGGAGGCTTAGAACATTTAAGGTCAGGTCCAGGCTCAAATCATCCGAATCTACATATGAGGTGTCTTAAATCATAGAGGCTTACCCTGAACCCCTGAGAAGCAGCCAAGGACCACATCAATAGTCTATATCATCCCAGGTGTGGTGCTGCATGCTTTTAATCTAAGCACCCAGGAGGCAGAGGCAAGCAGATCTCTGTGAGTTTGAGGCCAGCCTGGTCTGTAGAGTGAGTGCCAGGACAGCCAGAGCTACACACAGAGGAACCCTGTCTCAGAAATAGAAAGAAAGAATGAAAGGAAGGAAGGAAGGAAGGAAGGAAGGAAGGAAGGATGAAATAAAGAAATAAAATAAAGTCTATGTTGTTTTGGGAGTCATCTGAACTACTCTTATCAACCATTTCTCCTCCCTGGCACTTGGGTTTTTTTTCAGTCTGTGGTTCTTGTGGGGAGTGTGTTGTCAAACCAAGTGATGTAACTTCCTTTAATATAGATTATATATACACATATATGTATGTATATACATGTATATAGTAACTATAAAATAATGATTCCTTGAAACAACTTTATGTTTTTGCCCCTCATCCCTCCTCTTCCGTTGCATTGCACTAACTTCCTTTCTTCTCCCCAGATGGAGCCCCTTCTCCAGTTTTTCATTTCTTACTTCATATTGCCTATATCCAGGTGTTTCCCTCCCAAGTTCCCCCCAACTCCCACCTATGGTGTCTTTATTTTCTCCTGGTTTCTGTGCTTACTCCAGCTTATATACTAGCATCTGAGGATTTAGAGGTAGGAATAATCAATGAGAGAGAGCATGGGACATTTATCTCTCTGGGTCTGAGTTAACCCACTCAATATTATTTTTATTTAGGTTCATCCATTTAACTGTAAATCCCATGATTTCATAGTGTACATGGACCACATTTTCATTATCCACTTTTCAATTGGAGGACATTTAAGTTGTTTCCATTTCCTAGCTGTTGGGACTAGGGAAAATATGAACACTGTTGAGTAATTATCTGTAGAACAGGATGTTGAGTCCTTTGGCCATATGTCAAGGAGTGGCACAGCTGGGTAATAGGATAGATTCATTTTTAGCTTTTTGAGAATTCTCCACATTGTTTTCCAGAGTGCCAGCACCACTTTTTAATCCCACCAACAATGAATGAGGGTTCCTCTTTCTTCACAACCTTGCCAGCATTTGTCATCAGGTTTTTGTTTGTTTGTTTGTTTTTCTAATCCATTCTGACTAACTGGGATGAGATGAAATCATAAAAATGGACTTTAAAAATCACATGATCATCTCAATATATGCAGAAAATTCTTTGAAAAAATGCAGCATGCTTCTATAATAAAAGTACTAGAGTAGAACTGGAGGGAACATACCTCAACATAGTAAAGGCTAAATGACAATTAAGCAGTCAACATTATCCTAAATTGAGAAAACCTTGAAGCAGTTGCACAAAACTAGGAATTATACAGAGTGATCCACTGTCTCCATTTCTTTTCAATATAGTGCTGAAAGTATTAGCCAGAGCAATAAGGCAAGAAAAGGAAATTAAAGAGATATGAAATAGGGAAAGAAGAAATTCAATTATTCCTGTATATCAAGGATGCTATCCATAATATAGCCCAAAATTCTAACAGGCAAGTTTTAAAACTGCAAATAATTTCAGCAAAGTGGCAAGTGGCGGGGCACAAAATCAATTTAAAGAGATCAATGGTGTTTTTATACACAAGAAACAAACATACTGAGAAAGAGATAATGGGTGCTCCCATTTACAGTAGCATCAAAGACAATAAAATATCTTGGAATATTTTAGGTGAAATACCTCAATAATGAAAACTTCAAATCTCTGAAGACAAAGATTGAGAGAGGCACTAAGAAATAGAAAGACACCCCATGTTTACAAATCATCAGAAATAATATTGTGATTTATAGATTTGAAAAAAGATCCACAACATTCTTCACAGAAATAGAAAAAAATCCTACATTTTGTACAGAACCAGGAAAGACTCCAGCCACCTAAAGCAATCCTGACCAAAAACGAATAATACTGGAGGTATTCCATTCCAGACTGAGATATGTTTATGGAGCTATAGCAATAAAAAATGGTACTGCCACAAAAACAGGCATATAGAACAAAATAAAAGATCCACACCTAAATACTTGTAACTACAGCCATCTGATATTTGACAAAAGGAAAAAATACATTAGAGAAAAGACAGCATCCTCAACCAATGGTGCTGGAACAACTGGATAGTCATATGCAGAAGAATAAAATTGTATTTTAACCTGTCACCTTGCACAAAAATCCTGATCTCAGGCACACACTTCCTGCATATACTGTGAGATATATTAATGTAACCCAAGTCAAGGTATCTTTTAAATGAAGGAAATAGGGCTCCTTTAGGGTTACTGGAGGCCAGAACATACATTGAGCATTTTACTTAAATGAGCAGTGCACCCATAAGGTGAGCACCTATAACAGTGAGAGTTGCGGTGACACATGTTTCTTCAGTTCATCCAGTGAATTATCTGGCAGTCCTGTCACTATGATCAAGGTGTGTGTATAGATAAGAAAGCTGAGTTCCTCATGTCTTAAGTAGGACAACCAAAGTCCCATGATCACAGAGTCACAAAGTCCCGGTATTGATGACTCCAGAACTACAAAATACTCTTAAGTACTATAGTATTAAATGGGAAAGGAAAGAGTATGAACCAAATAATGATTGGTTACTTAAATAGCTTTCCTAAAATTTGATTAAGTCATTCACAATATTGTATTTATTTTCATTTGTATTTATTTATTGTATTGTATTTATTGTTGTGTTGTATTTATCTTGTTACCCATTTCTGGATTTATTAATTAATATATAATTCTATCTATGCTATTAAATTATTACAGACAGTAAAATTTTTTCAAGGGAAAATTTAAGATAGAAATATTTGATTAAGCCACGTGTTATATGAGAAATATTTGTTGAATGCTGCTGTTGACCATATAATTATATATATTTAAAACTCACTGGGGTAATAATAGAAATAGTAACGAAAAATGGGGTAACCTGGGTGTGATGGCTTACACTGTAATTCCAGTGTCCTGGAGGTTGATGCAGTAAGCTAACAAGCTTGTGGCCAGCCTGGAATATTATGTGAGACCCAATTTCAAAGCAGATAAATAAAAAGATATAAGTGATATAGATAACTAACATTCAATGCATGCCTAAACTGGATTTTTTTTAAACATAGAAACTGAGTATATAGTATGCCAGATAGTACTGGATGCTGTGGAGAGCGCTCTAAGGCTGGGAAGGAAGATAAGGAGCCTGAGAGGGAGCACCCTGGGAGCTGGTGTTTGGGGACTGGATACTAGTTTGTATAGTTGTGTAATTGATAAGGAAGTCCTGCACTTGTCTCCTGAAGACAACACTGAGCCTCTGTGTCAAGTGTTTCTATTAGTTTTTTTAGTTTGAGAACCTAGGGCTAGCAATTGCTCTGATAGTGTAGAGGTCATTGGGGCTTAACAAAACTTATTGATAGAATGATAAGAACTTAGATCTGATTGAACTGGGTTCCAGAGAATGGAAGACAGAAACCATCTTGACAGATCTGAGCTTTCCTTTAAAGGAACACAGAGGAAGGCAATGGTGTTTGGATGAAAAGGTGGGCTCAAGGAAGGTTGGATAGCATTTCAAGATGGGAATGTCTTATAAAAGAAGTTGGTAGCTGGGCCTGAGGACAGAGGTCTGTAATTCAGCTACTGGGGATGCTAAGGCTAGAGGATCACAGTTTAAGGCCACCCTGAGTTACAGAATTATCTTAGGGCCATCCTAGGCAACTTAATGAGACCCTGTCTCAAATAAAATGACCCTTCTGATAAGTTATCAAATTCTAAGTGGTCAGCCCTAAGAGTTCACACATATGCACACACATACATATTAGCAATACTAAATGGACTCAGTGGATCCTACTAATATATGTATGTACATATATTATAATTAAATAGGAATGTTATGAATTTGAGAGGGAATAAGGGAGATATAGGAAGAATTGGAGGGGCAGAGTTTGAAAGTCATGAAAAGTGATTTCTCACATATGAAATTCTAAAAAAAATAAGTTCAAAAAAGTAAAACACAAAAAGGGTTTGAGATCTCATTAAGTGGTAGGGTACTTACCTAGAAGGTGTAGAAGGTAGGAAGCAGTGAGTCCAAGGATTAAGCCAGAGTTATAGACAAACAAACAAATAAATCTATGAGAGACAGAAATGGAGAGACACACAGACAGAAAGAGGGGAGGGAGAGAGAGTTTGGTTTATAATGGGATCATCCATCAGATAAAGGTATCAATGAGACAGGAGAGAGAAGGGGTAAAGTGTGAGGATTGTCTTTAAGAATGTACAAAGGTCTGCATGGGTTCAATTATATGGAAGTGTTATATAAGTAAGGAGTCAAAGAAGAGAGAGAAGTCAAAGTCGTTGTCTCTCGAGGGATAGCAGGACTGATGGATATTCCCTGTGCACATCTCAAAACCAAACCTTGAGCAATTGTTAAGCAGGCAACTTGATTTTCCATCTAGGGCCTTTCTATAATCAATGACTGTATTTGGAAACAGTGCCATTCAGTGTAGAGATCAATGTGTACACCAAAAGGTACTTCTAGGTCCAGCATCACAAGTCACATGAATAAAGGACACAGCCCTTCAGCTGCTTCTGTAGAGTGGTCAGGTATCTGGGTGTTCTGACCAGTGGTGTTGCATTGCTCTGATAAGCATATAGAAGATAAATACTTACAGCAGTTCTGCAGAACTTGTGATCTACATTTTGTGTTCTTAAATATAAATGCAGTCTAAAAATACTTTTACCTGAATTCTCATAGAATAAACTTCTTTTTTTATTTAACATTTTATTTCAAAGTTTTATGTGTAAACTGTTTTTGTGAATTACTTGTGCAGCATTCCTTGATGAACAGTTAAATAAGAAAATTTGAAACCATAAAGCATATGTAGGCTAACACAAGAACAAGTCCTCCATTGTGTTTTAGTCCCATGTTCTGATAGATGAGTCTTGGCTGACTGTGTCTGCTTTGTCTGTGTGCAGTAGCCCAGGCTTTGGTGCCATTTCCCTTGTCCTAAATTCGCTGTCAGAACTACAAGTGTGGCACATTCATTGTCCCGTGAATAATGCTTGTCCAGAATCTAAGAAGCAATATCCTTAGAACTTTTATGCTTCTTTCCTTGTTTGTTTTTACCAACTCCTTTCTAGACAGTTGAACTATACAAAGATCTTAGAAATGGTGTAAACTTCATGTGGTTTTGAAAAATATATATGTTGTGTGAATGTAGCAAAGCTTGTCCTACATTTTTCCTTTGGTAACAGTATTAATAGGCATTACACAAGTGTGGGTCTCAACTTACAATTATTTTGTTTAAATCAAAATAAGGCCATTCTGTGGTACATGAAGTTGCTTATAATTATAATATCCAATCTCAGAAACTTCAAACTTATTCCTTGGAGGTTAATATTTAGTACATTAAACTGATATAATTATTAATGACAAAATATAAGAACCTACTTACACACTTTGAAAAAGATGTATACTATCTAGCTTGTAAAAGCAGAAGGTTGTGTTTAATTTTTATGTTTTTCTGTATTACTAAGTAAAGCAAATGAGGGATAAATGCCCTAAATGTCTCCTTAATCTGTTTTATAATTGAAATTAAGGATCAGGAATATTCAATGACCATTTGGGCAACCGGTATGAGGTGTGGAGCCCAGTGTCATCTCAACATTGCAGTTTTGTGTCTTTTTCCGCAGTGATAGGAATCATTAGTATTTCCAAGCATGGCACAGGTTGTGGTGGGGAGGAAATTGGAATTTGATATCCTGGAGATAAGTTTTTTGTCACAAGCCCTTCAAGCATGTGAATTCTTCAACATTCTAGCAGTGGTGAGCAGGTCCTTCTCTGGGATGGAAAAAGAACAACCTCATCCTTCCTCCTTCTTAGGTATCATCATTCATTGGTGGTTTGCATGTGTTGTGACGTTTTAGTTATTTGAAATGTTAATAAAGTTTATACTTGAAAGGATTCTTGACATGGACAACATTAAGTAAAATAATAACTGCATATAACTTGGTGACTGAGAACCAGCCACTCAGTAATTTGATGCCCATGTTAGCATAATCTTTGATGTATTAGTTATAGTAAATATTTTTAGAAAATTAAGACATGTCTCATAATTTCACTGTCTCATAATTTGCTTTGCAATTTTTTTTTGGAGACAGGGTTTCTCTGTGTAGCTTTGGAGCCTGTCCTGGATCTCACTCTGTAAACCAGGCTGGCCTCAAACTCACAGAGATCTGCCTGGGTTTGCCTCCTGAGTGTTGGGATTAAAGGTGGGTGCCATCACTGCCTGGCTTGCTTTGCAATCCTGCTGGTGCCCCTACAGCAGTATCAGAATGCTTCCACACTCTTCATAATTTGGGATTTTAGTTTCTTTCTGTGTTAATTAGATTTCATTGTGGTGATAAAATGCCCAACGTAAGTAACTTGGGAGGACAAATACTTAATTTGTATTCAGTCCATAGCCCTCTGCTCAGTCATTTCTGGGACTGTCATAGCAACAAGAGCATGTGGGGGAGACTGCTTACCTCTAGGCAGACTGGATCCAAAGAGAAGCTGGGGGTTGAACTGGGGATCGGATGTCACCTTGAAGGTATGCCCTCGGTGAGCTACTTCTTCCAGCTATCTGTCCCTTCTTAAAGTTCTCACCATTTTCAAAACAGTGCCACCAGCTGGGGACCAACTGGTCAACCTGTGAGTGAATATGAGACATTTCATATTCAAACTAAAGCAATTGTTCATTCTAGTATGAGGATACTTTGTGATTCATTGAGCCAGTTCTTGGCTGTTGCAAATTTATGATAGCACAAATTTTTATTAAAGTGATGTTAAAAAATCGATTGTTCATTGCCAAATCATCACCACAAAGTTGTCATGTAACATCTGATTAATATGACTCTTTATTCTTGTATTCCTTGCAACAAAGACTATAATGTATGTGTATACATATGATAAATTATATGATAAATTCACACTCATAATCTATACATTTCAATGTATTGTGTATTAAAAGAAATAATGCTATCTCACTCTTTTGGTCAGTTGGCCTTTTCTATTAAAAAATCAAATATTTTATAGAAAACCATTCTTATGGTTTGGCAATAAGCAAAACTATGAGACAATTGTTTGCCATGCTCTTTCGTCTGTACAGAGAAAACTAGAAATTCCTTGGTATGGCAAACGAGGCCTTGTTACGGCCAGGATTAAGATAACAAATGTCAGCATGCTCCCTTCTTCTCTTCATCTGGCCAGACAGATGCTATTCATTTCCTTATAATGAATATCTATCTAAATACACTCCTGAATTTGATGCCTCAGGCAAAGCACATTCTCCACAGTGTACATGAGTATTGGCTAGCACGTTTCTAATTATTTCTGCCCTATTTTATGAAGTGCCATGTCCTAATCACATCACTGATTCAATGTTTCTAATCGTTTACTCTTTCAGCCTCTGGCATTATGAATATTTTACACAGTAGTTGATTTATATTTATATACTCAGAATATTTTAAGTTCAAAATTATGTTTTGTGTATGCATGTGTGTTCTGAGAATTTTATGGGAGATTAAAAAAGAAACATACTAATTAAAATTCTGCGATCATTTGCTGAACATTTAGCTCTCCTGTTGCAATTTAACCCTTTATAACTTCTCTGTTTAATAATTGTGTAATACATAAATCTAATTAATCTTATCAATAAAAAATCAGGAGTCAAATATTGGGGTAAGAACCTGAAAGAACAGAGAACTGGGAGCAGCCACCAGTTACTTCCTACCTCTTCAGTTCCTCCATCCAAAAGGGTTGAGATCCTCTCTCTGCCCCACTTTATCATTTTCTGTCTCCTGTCTGTACAGACCTCCAGACCTTTATGGTTAACTAGTGGCTAGTTAGCTCTGCCCTCTGACTCCAAGCAAGCTGTATTTGTGAGAACACAGACAAAATATCACACAACAATTGTGTTCTCAGAGGTGATTTAATGCTGGTAGCATCAGTATTACAAAATCCCAAGGAGGAACAAGGATTAACATGAATGAGTTCAAGGCCAGTCTGGCTCACATAGTGAGTTCTAGGCCTGCCTAGGCTACAAAGGGAGACTTAGTTTTGTAAAACCAAAATATGGCTGAGGAGATGGCCCAGTCAGTAAGGTACTTGTCATGTAAGCATGCTGACCTGAGCTTGGATGCCCAGCACCCACATAAAAATCAAACAAAAGGTGGGGCAAGTCACGCCTGTAATTCCAGTGCTGCTAAGGCAGACAGGAGGGTGGATGAGGCTCACTGACCATTCTAGCCAGTCAGTAAGTTCTGGCTCCATGAAAGACCCTGTCCCAAAAACAAAGCTGGAGAAAAATTGAAGCAGACACTTGGCCTTGACTGCTGGTCTCTGTATGTATCCTCAGGCATGCACGCGTGTAGTTACACACTACACACATGTGCACATGAACGTGAACACATGCACAAACACATAGACTCCCTTTTCATGTACCAAAACAGTGGTTTTGACAGAATACTCAACATTTTAAGTAATTGGGTTTTTGTTTGTTTGTTTGTTTTTGGTTTTTGGTTTTTTTTTGTGTGTGTGTGCATTTCCATAGACTATGAAAAATGTTTGGATGTTATTTTAGTCACATGATTAAGCTTCTAATATTTACAGTATTAGATAGTAGAGGCTATGAAATTCTTGTGCACCTTCTAGCCAGTTTTAACAGTTTCCAACTCTTGATGAGTATAGATGAGTTCTCCTCACTCACTTACATGGAGCATTGGGTCAGAATTAGCCATTTTCCTGACTTCTGTGATTCCTTTTGCAGGACATGATTTTAGTTTGGGTGACAGGAGAACTTACCACACCAAATGAAAGATTCTTTTTGTTTAAAAGGTTTTAGTTGGCAGAATAGAAAGTATATTTCATCTTAGAATTAACCATACAGTATACATTTTATCAGTTCATAATGATTTTTATAGTTGAAGCTCCTGGCTTTGAATTACCAAACACTTTTTCATTGGACTCTGCCTCACATGTCCTATGCCAGGCAGCCAGGCATTGCACATATCAAGACAATGAAGAGGTATTGAACTTATAATACTATGTTTATTTTATTTATCTTACATTATTTGTGTGTCTATAATCAGTGCTACCAACATTACTGCTATGTATAGCACTTTTTCTTTTTATAGTTTTTTTTTTTTTACTTTAAATTTAGCTTAATTTCCATTCAATTATTGTATTTCAAAGACCCTTAGGATATTTCCTCTCAGAGTGGTAGAATATGAATATATATATATATATATATATATACACACACACACACATTTGAATTTATTTGTTTTATTTAATTTAAAATTTTTGGAATTTCTACTTAAATTTGATTATATTTTATAATGACCTAAAATATTTAGATAGTTCAGTGACAAAAATTCAAAGTAAATTATTTCATCTCTTTGCTAGCAATTTCAAGAAATACTTTATATGTATGTTGTTCATTAAAATATATGTGTATATGTTAGTAGATGCATGTAGCATAGTGTATATATTCATGGGCATAGTAGTGTTTTTGTTTGTAGCATTGATAAGCTTCTCAATGATGTCTGAAGTAACCCTTGGTTCTACTTTTCTTTCCTTGGGTATCTTAAAGATAAATACATCATCTTCCAGTTGTAAGAGGTGCTGTTGAAAAGTGAACTTTCTCCAATCATTGACTTTCCCTTCATACATGCATGCCTCAATTCTTTACTTGTCTTTAAAGTCGGATTATTTTACCCTTGAATGTGTTGGTGTGGGTTGGACTGATTTTCCAAGATAGTATGCTCTTTCAAACTGCAGTTCCAACCCTTTTCTTCTCTTCTCTTTTCTTTTCTTTTCTTTTCTTCTCTTCTCTTTTCTTTTCTTTCCTTCTCTTCTCTTTTCTTTTCTTTTCCAAAAACTGCTTTTGAGTTGTACCTTTGCCTGTCTCCCCTGAGTTTGGTTTTGACCTTAGGATGATACAGTGAGTACCATTATCTGGTCAGCAGTTACTAAGTTAGCAACATGTTTAGTCTGTTGGAATTATGCGATGAAAGTCTAATTTATCATAATTAAAATACATGCTCCTCAGTTTTCTGTCATTGACAAAATACCTAAATAATTAGCTTTCAAAGAGACTTCATTTGGTTTGGCGAGGGTTTTAGGGTTTCAGTCTGTAATCGGGTGGACTCATCTGGTAGGTACAGGCTAGCAATGACCTGGTCAGGGGCCAGGGTAACTGCTCACTCACTTTGGACTCCTGAAGCTAGAGAGAAAGAGGCCATCCTACCTACCATCATCCCTTTGAGTAGGCTCCACTTCTTCCAGGAGTATAAATGGGGCCTTTGGGGAGCATTCAACATCCCCACAGTACCAAGTATGCTATATGTTTCTTCTTTGATACCTATTTAAAAGGGTATATGTGCAGTATGAGTCAACTGAGCCCATTTGTTTCAACTTAGCCTAGATTATGTGCTCCAGAACACTGAAAATAAGTTTTTTTTGTGTGAAATTTTAAGTTGTCATTTGTATAGATAATTCTGATTGTTGTTGTTTTTCATTTTTACTATTTATCTATTTGTTTATTTTGCAGTCAATAGTATTATACACAATGCTACTAACTGATTTAGTTGTAAAGAAAATAAGGTTATTTTGACTCATAATTATGGAAGTGAACAGCTCAGAGGCCATATGTGGAGATGTTTTTACAGACAGAGTCCTGAGGGGGTAGAGAACATCCCCTGCAGGGACCAATAGTACGTATCTTCATTTTGCTAAGTCTCTCTTTAACAAAATGCCATTCTTCACTCATGGCTCTACTAAAGCCATCAGTCCTAATCAAATCCCAGGCTTCTCCCTTTAAACATTAGCAGTAGGCTCAGAATCCTCCACCCCTTCCAATGGGGATTAAATGTCAGCAGGAGAACCTCAGAAGACACACTCAAATGTAAGCCCTGGTCCACTATCATCATGGATTCATTGGAAATATGCTTAAACATGTAGCATTCACAAATGTGTTTATCAGATACACTTAGTTCAATTAAACACGCTCACCTCTCAAGGTGAAATGGAAAAGTGATTATGTATTTGCTATGGAATGCTCAACAAAGTTACCTAAGTGTTTAAAAATGTTTAATGTTCTTCTGTTTTCTGGGCATATCACCCTAGGAATTACAGCACCAATACTTTGTTTTACCTAAGTAACTAACTTTCCTTATAAACTAGCCTCAGGCATCTTATAAAAGAATCTGGTGCTCAGAAAATCATCCCCCCCACCCCCCCACTCCCGCCCAGGTTTAACTTACGGAATTGTTTGTTTGTTTGTTTGTTTGTTTTTGTCTTTCTGTAAAGCTAATATATTTTTTTTAACTATATGATTAAATTGGAGTTGCTAACTTGTTTTCAACTTGGGTTTTGACAGAAGGCATCAGAATGAATTTTGAGTTTTATTTCCTGGGTGGATTAGACTGAAGCCAAACTGAAAAGTAGCACTGTCATAGCATGGTCATGGCTTCTCTCCAGCAACAACAGGCAGGGACATTTTTTTTATTTTTTATTTTATTTTATTTTATTTTATTTGTCAATATGGCTTCAATCTTACCATTCTTTCCTTAGCTAGAATTTTTTTCCTTTTTCCTTGGATTTTCAAGAGCTGTTTGTTTTCTTCAGTGAATCATCATTAAGGGTTTGAATCACACAGAAAGAGGAATGTTGTTTTTGAATAGACTAAATTCCTAAGCCTCATCAAACTTTCAAATTACCATGAGCTTCTAATTGAGGCTGAATGTCAGCTCAGGGTAGCACGCTGATTGCACCATTCCCTTTAGTGCCCCTTGTGTGGTGCATATTGACTAGCAAAGACACAGCAAAGTTTTCCTAGTGGAAACTGTGCACAATTGGATTTAACCACATTAGCTTTTGGGTCACTACTCGTAAGCATATATTTAATTTAAGCAAAATTGTATTTTCTTTGAAGACTGCCGATCCTGTATGCCATAAATTTTAGTAAGATAATTATAGAAAATATCTCTTCTAAAATGTATATTCCAATTTCTGGGGACAATGAAAATGGTTGAGATTACCATAATAGAGATATAGGGAAAACCTTTGACATTTTGTGGAACTCTTTCATCTAGAATGATTCCTAATCCTTACCTTTGCAGTTACAAGATGAATGTACAAGGGCCATGCAACTGAGAAGCCATCATCTTAAAGAACAGAGTAGAATGCTGAATGATCTTGAGAATTCAGAAGCATGGCCGGAGATGAGTCAAATAGATTTCTACTGAAACAGAAAAGGGTATTCTTAATATCTCAGATGAGTAGTACATGTAAGCCTGACATGCACAAAACCGGCAATTTAAATAAAACGAAGAGTCAACTGACATCCCTAATGTATAAGACAAAAAACAAAGAGTCTGCCAACGTTCCTAATGAATGAGGGAGAGTCTCCACTCGGTGGAGGAAGGCCTCAGAATGGGTGCAGAGAATAAGTCTCAGCTTGGACACAGGCAATAACGCAGAACCTGCTTTGTTCTCCTTTGGAGGCATTACAATGCATAGAGTAAAATGTGGTTCCTCCTAGCATCAAAATATATATATATGGTTCCTTGTCTTCTGTGGCTTATATTCTAATGGCTGATGATGGTGGTGGTGGTGGTGACGACAATAATGATAAAAGTATAACTGAAAAGTGAGGTGAGCACGGAAGGTAAAGAGTAGTCATGACTCAGCATATGCAAAGAAACTCAATCATGAGAGAAGGTTAAGAAAGACTTTCCCAAAGAGGTGTCTAAGTGCAGAAATGAAGGTAAGCACAAACCTGTTAAGTAAATATGGAAGGAACACAAGCATTATGTTGCCAAGATTATTTTTGCTAGGTAAAAAAAAAAAGTACTTAGAGCAAATGATCTGTGACAGGCAGGAAGTAACACTGCACTGTTGTAGAGAAGGACGCTGTGGAGTGCTAACAGAGAAGAAGACTCAAGGAAGTTGAGAAAGAGAAACTTAAGAAGTTCCGTCTTAAGAGAAATAACCCCTACCTCAGGACATAACCATTTGACCTAGTTCTAGGAAAAAACCACAAAGTTGCAAAAACATAAAGTCAGGTAGTAGCCACCCTAATGGCCTGGCCAATGAGCAATCAAACAGATACCTGTTGCAAAAGCCCCTAAATCACAACTGTCAGGGTGGAATTTTCCCTTCTTCTCCGAACCAATATAATCCAGGGTCACACGCTCCTGGCCAATCCAGTAACACCAAGACTTGGAAAGCCCCATTTGCGGTTTTTCACTTTAAGAACCCTTCACCGCAAGGTCTCCAAATGCTCTCCCTATGTGATGTGGCTGGATTTCAGACTGAGCTGTAGCTTGCCCACTGAATAAACCACTTTGTGTTTACATTGGGACTTGGCTCCATGGTGGTTTCTTCAGGGGTCCTCGACTCCAGGCATTGCAAAGTAAAGGCAGACATGAAACAGACAGATCTCGAGGGGATCTGCAGGTCCCTTTAAATTCGGGTCATATTTTTAGAGTGCTACAGAATAACAAGGTGAAAACAATGTGGTGCTTCAGAAATATGTGAAATCTATGATTGACTTTGAAAGGTGCACACATTTGCTATGGATACATCACTCTCACAATCTCACAGTCTCAGTGCTCATAAGGGCACTTGCAGTCATGTGCCATTTGATGATGACCTATGTTCTGAGAAATACGTAATAAACCTGTTTTATTACTGAGTGAATTAATATAGAGCATATTTCTTCAGTTAGTAGAGCCTTCTACACACTCAAGCTGTATGGTGTGGCTTAGTACTCCAACAATGTAAGCCTGCACATAACACTGTGGTGATATATTGTGTCCCCCAATATATTGTGCACCCTAATAAAGTTTATCTGAGGATCAGAGGAAAAAGCCAGCCACTATAGTAAACATAAAAGTCAAGCAATGGTAGCACATGCCTTTAATACTATCACCAGGGAGGCAGAGATCCGTCTGAATCTCTGTAAGTTTAAGTCTACACTGGAAACAGAGTCAGGCATTGTGGCACATGCCTTAAATTTCAACACTAGTTAACCATAAAGGTCTGGACATCTGTATAGACAGACAGGAGGTGATGTGGCTGGGCGGAGAGAGGAAATGAAATGGCAGAAGAGAAAGGCATATAGGTATGGGTATGCAGGAGGTAGGTCTTTTTTGGAGTCTGAGGTGTCAGGAGGTGATGTTGTCTATTCCTCTGATGTCTCAATTTTCCACCCCAGTATCTGACTCTGGGTTGTTGTTTTTTTATTAAAAATACTGTTGAGTAATTGGTATTACACAATACCA